>NW_026623580.1:689658-712449 GCF_030028575.1 Malurus melanocephalus | reverse complement strand
TCTATTCTAAATCTGACCTTTCTCTGTGTACACTCATTTCCTGGAATAGTTGTGCGCATTTCTTGATATTTTAGCACACTTTCTTTCCTTCAGCCTGATTATCCCCAGCTTTGCAAACCAGAAATTTGCTTACTTTTAAAATACAGTCAAATGTATAACATTGGGTAAAAAAATGCAAGYCTATATTTGACTTTTCTGTGTGTCCTGTGCATCCAAGCACATCTGTGAGTGTGCAAAATACCCTGTGAATATTCATACAGACACTGGAGAGGATAAATGTACAAACAAATGCATATATACAGGAGTTGTGGTTTGGTTGGTTTTTTTTCCTGAAACTGCCAAATAAACCCCAAATATGTAGAAGTCCCCTACAGCACTGAAGGCACCAAGTGTTTAATCATGAGCACAACTACAAATATGAAAGCACTGTCTGTGAAATTAATGCAACCTATCAACTGCCTTAAACAAGGCTCCCACGTAAATATTTTGGCCACCCAGTGTTTCAGTGAGTATCACCACAGTGCCACCCAGGTAAATAAAAGTAGATTAGTGGAGGAAGCAAAGGTGCTTTCCTTGCTCTTWCCCTCAAAATTGGCAGCACCACTGCACTGTGCAATCCTGTGAGATAACACACCAGGGCTGTGCAGCTTTGCCTCTGCCCTGAGTCAGTTCAGGGCTGTGTTTGTCTCTGGGTAATGTAAAATTTAGGGTCTGATTTTCAGGACTACTCATCTTCACTTCTCTGCTCTCCCAGCTGCAATATATCACTGGCAGGCCAATACCCCAACCCACAGGGGAGTGTCCCATGTGGCACACACTAATTTATAAATGAGAATGATATCTGAATGCATCACATTTCAGTGAAGAAAAACAAACCTTATGGACTCTTTCAAGGCTGTGATAAATTAGAAAGTGCATGTTACAAATGTTTATCTTGCACCCTTATTACAAGTATTTCCTTCTCACTGGTTAATTTAATTAAGAGGTGTCCCTTTGGATTAAAACTTTTCAAGATGGATATATTTTTCTCCAATCCATAATTCATTTTGAATGAAGAGAGGAAAACTCATAGCTCCTGAACTGATTAATAATGATCTGAATTAAAATACATTCCTGGCTTCCTTGAACACTTACGTGTGTTACGGGATAGCTGGGAGGAGAGGCAAGAGGGATTATTTTTGTTTTCACGAGGAGGACCTGATCCCAGAAACACTGCTGAACATGTATGATGAGGAGTTAGTCACAATGATTTCTTTGGCAAGGGAGAAAGAAGCAGAAACAAAAACAACACTGACCCAACTTTCCATCAAAGCGGGGGAGGGGGATGAGAGAGCTGGTACGGGATCATTCTTCTCTCCCGAAGCCCAGGATCCCATCTCATTCCAAAAAAGTGACTCTGGCTTGGCAGCCTGTGGCTGTGCAGGATACCAAGGACAGGAGCAGGAGGAGTGGTCAAACCTGCCAGGAGCAGCTCGTGGCCACAGTGGGTCACCCTCCTGCTCAGCCCTGGGACATCTGGGAACTTCCCTCGTGTCCTCCCTCTGCAAATCATCACCAGTGCAGGACACTGAGCCCCCAGGCAGACAAAACCCACACAAGAGCCCAGCAGGTTCAGCTGGCAAGTCCTGGGGAAGGTTTCCGCCTCTGAAGACATTAACTGAGCTGTAGAGCCAGGAGGAAGAAGGGAACGATGAAGGCACTGGAGAAGGTGTCGTTCAGGGCTTCAGAGGGTCCGGATTTTGCCTCAGGCTGCTGTGCTGATCTCAGATGTGGCCCTTCATCTCACTGCTCTGGACCCCTTCCTGCCTTCTGCTGGATTCAGTTCCGGGGCAGCCCCTGTGGATCACAGCCTGGCTCCTGCTGTGTCTGTGCACAGGCTCTGGGYACAGCTCTGCTGGCAAACAGCATCACTGAGGGATGATGACAAAAGTGTAACATATTCCAAAATCTCTGCTTTGCCTCTGCTCACCAAGCAATTCCTAGAATGCCCATCAGAAAATTAGTCCCCAGCTCAGTCCCCARAGAGGGGTGAGTGGTTTTGTGCCTGATTATCTCTTTAGGCAGAGTTTAGACCTACAAATGTTTGGGAGGTGCACCTATTTTGAGAGGCCTCTTCTTTCACAAACATTTGTGTTTACAATTTCCATCACCACCTCTGTGGAACTTGACGAGGGGTGATTTTAACGATGCTCGAAGCCGAATAATAGAAAAAGGCCTGTCATTTCCTTTCTTCTCTACAGGAGAATTTTCTGATCAGTTTTGTGTCAATAAATCCTGTCACTTTTCCTTTCATTACAGAGTCCMCCAATACACTGTTAGCAGACTCATTTACAAGACAAGGGGCATCACTGTCRGCAGAAAAGGCTGCTGAAATGTAAATACAAAGTCTAGCCAAACATCTCASTCATATGAGCTTGAGCTTGACTCATTGCTGCAGGCATAATTAAAGGGGTTTCTTGACACATTATTCAAATCCATGTAGAAGCTGTTTTGCTTCCCACACCCCTCCAGCACCTGCAGAAACCTCGGTGCTGACCCTGAGACCCTCAATGAGATTCAAACCAGAGCTTTTGGTCAATGCCAGCTCTTACATCAGTGACTGGCACCCCCTTCATGGCTCACACGTCACACTWTTAAAGGAATAATTACAACAATGCTGTGAGTTGAATGACAAAACTCAAAGAAAAATGAACTTGAAGATGTTTCCCTAGCAACTGTGTGTGCAGCAGTGTTGCCACCAGGCCAACATTACAGCATCACACTYGCAAACTGAAAAAAAAAAATACAGACTGAAATCTTTAGCACTTGAATGGCAAGTGCAGCCTGGCAGAGACAGCATTCCTGGGTCACTCCAGACTGTGACAACTCATCGTGTGGCTTTCTCTTTACATTGAAAACTCCTCTGGATCAGGAACAGCAACAGCTGTGAATAGAAATTCAGGGAGCATTGCARCCTCATGAGCTGCCCCTGAAAATTAAAACTAAAACCAACTTAATTTCAATATTGTTAAAATAACTGTTGATTGTCTCTCTTTCCATTCCYGATCCTTCCCACTACCACACCAGTGCAATTCCAGCACATGCTGTCTAATGAGTCACCTTTGGACATCCGATTTTCTTGAAGCAGCAGCCGTGAGTTCCCAGAGGGTGATCCAAGACTTACTCACCCAACTGCAATCATCTTTGTGCAGCCAGTCTCTCCCAGTCCTTTTTGCTCATAATCCCTAGAAGTGACTCTTGGAAAAAACATGTCCTGGTCCAACCCACCCTTGCTTTTGTGGCAGACTCAGAGGTCCCCATTTTTCCTCTGCTGCATCACCCACACGAGATACAGTGAGTGATGCAAATAGGGGGAGGGAAGAAGCAGCAATCCCATCACTATCCTAACAAACCTATCTTTTRTTTACCACCATCATTTTAACTGATGTAGTCTAGGACAAGGCAAACTTTTTTTGCTGAATGCTGCATTATTACTCTTCAGAAAGACAGTGACCACTTCCCTCAAGGTCTGAAAATTCAGGCACACTATGATATCATACTTTAAAATCTATTTGTCATGGTCCATTATTTATTACTTGTACTCCTAAGATAAATGCAACATTATACCGTGTCACTCTGAAAATTATTTTTGCTCACCTGTGCTGAAAACCTCCCATTTCAAAATTGGCATCCACCTTTTGGACCTCAAACGTTCTGAAAACACTCTCTAGAGATGGCCAACAGATTGCTTTCTTTAGCTGATGCATGCTCAGCATCACTAATACGTATTAAATTAGCAATATTAAATCCAAAAAAATGCATCTTGCACCATGATTTATAGCTTACCTCCTGCAAGAGGAGAGGCCCTTGGCACACTGAGCCAGACATGCCTCAAACGCCACCAGTGTGACTTTATAAAAGGATTATGAGGGGAGGGAAGTGTTCATCAATATCCACACATCAGTGGTGCAGCTCTTCCTGCTGCTTGCTGGGTGTTAATGCTCATGCCATCCGTGCTTTCCATAGCTCTCCATGTGCCACCAATGCTTTGTGCCAGGAAAACCTGGCCAGGGACTCGGCAGGGCAGGGATAAACAGTCCCAGAGCTGCTGAAAGCCTCACTAGTGAAGCAGGAGGGCTGTGCAATCACCCTAACCCCAAGAAGRTGTTGCTTCTTACCCAGAGAAAGGGGAAGGTTTGTGCCACTGAGAGAAGCGAGCCAAGAGGGAAAAGAGCAATYGAAAAGATGAAACCTTTCCTTGGTGAGGAGGCAATCCTAAAACTGCTGGGCTTGCTTTGGGAAAACAGTCCCTGAACTGCACTCAGGGACCTGAGCAAACCCTGAGACCCACAGTCACCTGCAGACTTCAAAGGAGAAGCTTCTAACTCTGCTCTTTTGTGGGTTTTCCGAGGACAGGATGGAACTCGAGACATTTTTAGCCCAATTATGGCTCAGGCCTTTGCTCCTTTGGAGCCTACAACAAACCACCAATGGTTTGGTTAAAGGGCCCAGTGCATCCCTCACAGACCCCAAACCTGGATATCTGCAATACTGAATTTTGAGGTGGGATCTGCCAATTTTGAATCCTGGGACCTGACTGTTGCAGCTGAAGCATGTGGGATACCCTGAGACAAGTCAGGGATTTTGTGTGCAAGGGCAAGAATGCAGCAAAGCAAGCACACTTTTCCTGAAAGCAAAGCCAAACCCTGTTCCCACAGGAARCCCTATTTCCCCATTTCACAGAAATCAATGGTGAAACTGTTGGGGCCTCAGGAGTGACAGCTAGGGTCCTTCACGATTGTTTGGCTTAAAAAGGAATTTTGCTTCATTAGGATGCTGAGCCTTTCTAATTTGCATATTTGATTTGTTTCGGGTCTTGCGCTGTCTTCATTACGTGCCTGACAATAGGGAATCAAAAGGACCAACAGGGAATCAAAAGGGGCCAAAAAGGAGTCAAAAAGGGCATCTCTGAACCTGCTGAGAAGCCATGAAACTTTACTGGAGAGTGTGGTGTRTGGGGTGAGGAGTGGGCAGGCACATTCCCGATGGAGTGCCCTCCCTGACTGACACCATTGTTATGGAAACTTGAAAATTCAGGAAATCCAGTGAAATGGAAATGTCAGAAAACCCAAGACAGACCATTTACCCACTCCTTACCACGCTTCTGCAGGACAAAAATGTCTGAATTTCTGTGTGTGAAAATGAGCTTTGAGCTTTCTCGGGGTCCTGAAAGCCAAACTCCCTCGTGGGTGTAAAGGTCAGGAATCCAACAGCAGCGAGGTGATGGACACGAGTTCCAGCAGTCACTCGAGATGCTTACTCTGGAAACAAACTCTCACAACAAAAGGAGGCCTGATGCAATGGCAAACAGATAAAAATCACGTATTCCATCCCAGGGTGAGTTACCTGCTGGGGAGGGAGTGCTGGAGCAGCGGATCTGGGTGTTCCTCCAGCTTTTCACARCCACTGGAACCCAGCTGGAGAGAGAGGAAAACAAACTTCCTGCATTCTGATGAACTTGAACAATATGATTTTAACAACACCGGGAGAAACGTCCTCCAGCAGCAAAGTAAGGCACCACCAGATAGCAGTGGTTCTTTGCACAAGGATTTGCTAAGCAGAACAATGCATTGCCACRCTGCAAAATTAAATTTTTTGGTACATTTCAACATTTTTTGTTGAAAATAGCTTAATTAATCACTACCCTCAGCCCCAAATGGAAGAGGCTTGAGCTACAAAAGCTACATCCAGGCAAGCASATGCACTTCCCTAAAATTCATTTAACAGCCAATAAAAATGCCAGCAGCAGAGAGGTTCAAAAACTGCGGACTCTAGGCACTTCAGTGAGGATTTTCCTTTAAAATAATAAAGAATGTAAGAATAATAATAGAAAAGTACACTGAAACCCAACTCTAGAGAAGATTTTGTTCCTATTTCTCCCAAGGGAGAGGCAGAGTGAGGATACCACCAGGCTTTTACAGGCAATCCCTTCATGGAAATGATTTCCAACGGGAGCTCCTGCCCTTGCCTGCAGACAAAAGCAGAATGCATCCCTGCTGCCAGACCACCTGGGACAYGGGGAGGAGAGGAAATATCCAGATGGGTTTTAAGACAATTCATTTATATTTATATAGCCAAAATAAATGTTGGTTTTTTTTCTACGATAGCATTTCCCTTTGCTCCATCCAGACCACCAAGAGAAGAGGGAGGCACAGAATTTCKATTGCATTACTAGTCCTGGTGTTTACAGTTTCGGCTTTTATGAACTTGTGGGAGCTGTTTATTGAGTCATAAACTCCACTAATGGGGATATTATCTCTAAATTATAAAAGCACTRTAGTATTTGGATTAGTTAGAAGAAAGGTTTAAAACAGTTACACACTCACAGTTTGTCTCAATTACCAATATGATCCTATAATGGGAATTTAATTGCTAATTGCTAKCTTATATTGTAGAAGAACTGCAATAACAACACACAATATATAGCCTATAAACATGTCCAGACAATTTTATATCACCTCCTTTCACTGCTACCTCCTTTTATGTTTTGTTGTTTTTGTTTTGTTTTTTTTTTTGGTGGGGGGGGGGATGTTATTACAATGATATAATTTCTTAATGACCAAATTAGGGATTCCTCTTTAGCAGGAAAGCATTTCCAGGAGTGCTTTGTGGGACAGATTTTAGCAAGCTGACTGCACACATTGGGGTAGCTTTGAACAAACAGGACAGCCTTATGCACACACTTAAATACTTTGCTAAGTTAGATTCTCAGAAAGCTCTAACAAAAGAAATCGTAGTTCCATTTAAATCAACCCAGATATTCCTGTTTACCCAGCTGGAGGGAAGTCTGAGCAAGGCCCACCGGGCAGAGTCAAGCTCAAGCACAGTCAGTTCCTCCCAATAAACGTGGCACTGAATGTGCTCAGCTCTGGAATATCCCAGGAGAGGGACATTCAGCCTGGACTCGTGGTCTCATGGACTCTGTCCAGTCTGTCCAGCTCAGCCCTTCCTGCCCACGGGTGTGCAGTAGCCAAGGTGGCCGTGCTTGGCACAGAGCTCCTCTCACAATGCAGACAAGACCCCAGGAGTGCACTCCTCTCCCCCAGCAGAGATGCAAACATTACATTCAGCTGGTTGTTTCCAATCCCTTCTGTTGGTGCAGAGGGGTGGGCAGGGACATCAGACCTCCTCTAAACATTCCTGTGGGCTGGTCATTCCCTGGAGGTGCTGATTGCCATTCCATCAGCAATAAGGGATCCAAAAAAATGCAGGTGCAGACACCTGCAGTGCTGACATCCGAGGGCAGGGGAGATGAGTATCACCCATAGAATTCTRATTTGGAGGAGGCTGTCCCACCTGYRGCATGGMAGYTCTTGTCTCCCGAGGCAATGCCATCCTTCTGGCAGATTTGCTTTGGAAGTGGGAGCTCTCTCAAGAGCTGTCAGGTGACACAGTGAATGTTGTGCTGTTAMAGATCATCCCACCACGCTGCTTGCCAGGGATCTGCATCAGATTTCGGGTAAGTTTGTGAATCAGCTCCTTTACTTCTCTTTGTTTGTGGTTCTAAATACAAAACTATCCCCATGAAAGAGGAGAGCAGAGAGGACAGATGGCTGGGGTGAAGGGCAGATGAGGATAGCTCATTCATTTGTGTGTTATACATACCAGAAGAAACTTCCAGATGATTCAAAAATGACCAGAGAAATGTGCAGARAAAGAGTTGATTTAATCAATCCATTACCTTAATATATTAGAGTTATATTAACTTCCTCATCTTGGTTATGCTTCCTGGTTATAAACTTTACATTGGAAACTGGCAGGGACATGGACCTTCCCCCACACCTCCTTCTGGCATCTTTGACCATTGCCTAAACCAGGAGTGCCGCTTCTGACTGGCTCTGAGCCACCATCCTAAATAAACTACAAGAAATTGATTTAGGGCAAACAGTAACTTTAAAAAGTCTTCTTTCCAGATAGCTCTCTCTCCAATGTTATCTATACTGGCCTCTAAAGGCTAAAAATAATTTTTTTAAAATCTGTCTGAGCTCAGATTGTGGTACTTCCTTCCTCCTGATATTTTAAATTCTTCACAAACAGGCTGCCATTCTGTCTTTCTCATCATACTGCAGCTTGATGGTTAAACAACCTTGAAGAGGAAGAAATTCTGCAAGTAAATATGCAATACTTAAGTTACGGAGGGTACGGGGCATTATTGCTTAAAAAAATTAATGTTTCCCTCCATGTCATGGAACTAGAAAATGTTAACAACTGTGAAATTCTTCTATTACTCCATGTCTCAAACCACAGGAACACTTAGAAGGGCCCAGCAAGCACACGCCTGGTGAATTTCTGCTAATGATACACAGGCGGCTGTTCTCTGAATGCAGTCAAGTGACTGAAAACATCCAGTATTTTGGTTTTTGTGGAAGTAGGATCCCTGCAGTTTTCCCAGAGTAAGTTTTCCTTTGGGAGGCAGCAATGTCTACTGGGCTAAAAGGACAAAACAGAGAGAGCAGACGTAGGAGCCAACTGAGCCCAAACTTTTTCCATGAAGTAGGATAAACTCACATCAGCACATGAGGAACAACTGCAGGAGGAGGACTTTAATCCTTCCATCTATGCAGATGAACATCTCCCTGATGTTGGTGCAAATGGCTCTGCTGGAAAAACAYAAAAGCTGCCTGTATGACGAGCAGGACTCAGGAAAATACTCCCTGGTGAGGAACATTCATGTTTCACCCACAGCAAATGTCCGTGGCTGCCCATGTCCAAGGGGATCCATCTGCCCATGGCAGCCCAGGCACTCTGAGGCAAACTCTTCACAGCCATTTCCTTGCCAGCAGCAGCAGCAGCAGCTATTCCAGAGACCGTGGAGCCTCTGCTTCCCAAATGCCAAGCTGAGGAAGCAAACATTAACACTGAGCAGGCAGCAGAGCCCAGCAGTGGGACGGGAGCCGGCGCTGTAACGTGAATCCCTCCGCTCCTGCCGGGACAGCGCAGATATTTGTGGAAAGGAGATACCCTTGGCTGCCCTACAGAGATCCTGGGCTGGATTAATGGCAACTGTGGGGGCTGCCTTCCCCTCTGTGCCATGCGTGCTTTAAGCCGTGGCCTCCTGCCATCTGGAAACATAACCCTGGGGTATTGTCTTCATTCAGGCCCCTCAGCAGCAATGTGAAAAGAGAGAAGAAGCTGGTGGCAGGATTAGAGGAGAGGTTGAAATATTCTGGGCAGCATATGCTGTAAGTCACATTATACAAAGAGGATTATTGGCTGCCCATTGACCAGGGCTTTCCGTTCTGGAAGTACYGCTGCTTGTAAGAGAGAAAACCTGGTGAAAAGTGTTTATAACATGTCAGGGCACAGCGTATGACACACTATGACAAGCAATGAAAATATTTTTCAGGCCCTGTCTGCCCTCTCCTAGGAGAATGTTTTGTGTTTGTCAGGGTTATGCRAGATGCATGGGGAAAAGAGAAAACSAGAAGWGACACTAATAATTCAGAATGGTATTAATAAACATCCTAAAATTACCATCATCAGATGAACCCATCTCAACTGTAAAACTGAGTACAACAGTCTTGGAAGGCTGTTTGACACCCTCATTGTTTTGGAAGTGAGAAACCACCTTTGTTGTCCAGTGTTAATTCATTCATGGCAAATTATACTCATTTTTTTCTTAAGACTACCACTGCTCTTACTTGAACCAGATTATCTGTCTCGGCTGGCAATAACATATTTACAGAGAGCAGTGATATTCAATCTGAGCCTTCATTTTACTTCTCTAAATTAAATCATGCTCCTTTAGTCACCTTTCTTATCTCCATTCCTGTTGGYCACCCTTCTAACTCTTCTCTGCACTTGTTCCAGTTTGCAGTCACCTTTCTTGACCATGACCAGACCATGATTGTCTGGACTATGCACATGGTTCCACATGAAATTATAAAAAATTCTATTTCTTGAACTATTTTCTTTAAAARGACTCCTCTTGTCTCACACACATAAAGGGAAACCAAGTGAATTTGTCTTTTCTAAAAGCTACTTGTGAGGTTCTAAATGTTGAGACATTTTTTCGGAAGCCCTCAGCTGAACAAGATTTCCACAATGTAAACAAATCCTTCTGAAGTCTTGGGAGCATTGAAAATTTACAGGAAAAACWTCATTCATTTACTGTCAATCTCAGTTTTGGAGGCATGTTATAAAAACATCCAGCTTTCACCAAAACAGCCTCAAACACAAATTGTTTTAGATCCCGACACTGTCACTGTGGTCACACATTTTTTGTCGCGTAAGGAATCATTCTCCCGTTTTGGATCAAAAAGCAATTAATGATTTTGTCTACAACTTGGAGCACTTCAGGCTTTCATCTTTTTCTTCTTAAGCCTTTGGACAAAGACACTTCCTTGCCCATTTTATTGCTACCCTCTCCTCAGCAGCAGCAATACACATAATTATGCTTTGTCTCAAGACCTTTTTAGGTGCAAAAAAGGCAAAGAGCTGCAAAAAGCTTCATATTTTGCCATGTGGCACAAAAAGAATAAGAATTTCATTCACATTATCATGCAACAGTGTAGGAAGGTATTTCTAAAGGGAATTGTAATTGCAAGAGGGATCTCCAAGTTTCAAAAAAAATTACTATTGTCTTTCAGTTTGGGGATTTAGATACATTGAATTCTCATCTATCTAAATCAAACAATTCCTCCCCAACACTGTAATTTCAGGTTCTTAGTCTTCCCAGGCACCAGCTGAGGTGCACTGGCTCACACATCTTCCTCTTCCCCAGCTCTTCACCTCAGCTCTTCCATTCTTCAGATTGGGGTAATTACTCCTCTCACAACAGCATGAAGAAAATCCAAATCTAATCATGGCTTTGAGCTGGCCTAGGCTTAAAAAGATACAAAAATGCTAACAGGAACTCCAATAAATGATGGAGAAAGAGAAAGGCAATTTTCAGAGGGCAAGTACAGCTCTGCTGCCAGAATGCTGCACGCTGAAATTGCACTGCAACCCCTKCTCTTGATACATGTCCCACCCAAGTAAATATGGGTGGGACTAACCTGAGTCACATTTAAAACAAAAAGCAAGAATTGACAGCTTCCGTGCCGTGCCTGCAAAACATTTGTTTCCACTTTGGAAGGCTGTAATTATCTCTGATACCAGAGCAGCTTTATAGTGTGCAAAAACCTTGCTGGCGTTTCCTCCACAAAATAACCAACTTTACATATAACCTAACAAACAGCACTCGAGCATCACCAGGGGATAGAGCAAAAACACAGATAGAAGCTGAAGAGTGAGGGAGGAAATGTGAATGGAATGGCATTATTGTGCTAACACAGTCCAACCCAATTTTAAGAGGTCATCCAACAATGTTTATTTGCAGAACAAAGCAGGGTCAGTCAGATTTTGCATGGTTTGGCTCAAAGATTTCTCAATACTTGCAAATTCTCCATACAACCAGTCACAGAGATTAGAGGATATAGTTTTAATTATGCTTGTATAAGGATGACAGAGTGTTGTTGATTTAGAAAGAGTTCCAAAAACATACAAGTATACATCTTTGTTGGAACAAGAAATTAAATGCAATAAAACCTACATCTGATTTTTTCTTCTTTTACAAGAAATGTTTTCTGTATCTCTCTAAGTAATCTTCAGAGCTGAACCACTAATCTAAAATCAGTGCCTTGCACAGATGGGATTATTCTTCCTTTCCAAACAGATCATCCAGAAGAAGAGGGTATTTGATCCCAAGCACAGGAGGGGATCTTGGCAGTAGATTCCAGATATCTTCCCTCTGAAATTAGGAACCCAGAAAATATCTTACTATATGATAATGAAAGCAAGAATAATTAAAAGCTGGTCAATAAAAGATTGTATGAGCTGCTTCAATTCCACAGACAAATCTGGGAAAAAATGTGTCTTTGTATAGGACATCTTAAAAGATTACTACATGTGGTTCTTTTCAATGTTGCAAAACATTTTTTTAAAAATATTTTCTATCATTAGCCATTTGCAGACATTTTTAAATTAAACAATGCTATATTTTCTTCATTATAATGCTTACACTTCCAATTCTTGAAAGTAATCTATGTCTCAACAACAAAAATCAAATCAAATAATGAGATAAAGAGAAAAAATAAAGAAAGCCAGCTAAAGAAGCACAGCTCTGCTGCTGAAAACTGTCAAATACAGGTTCTGTAAAATCAAAATACTGCTATTAATTTATGGTAAGTCATTCACAGAATAACTGAATTATAAATTTGAACAAGATTTAAAACCTTTCCTGTCTCTGATTTTTTTTTTCTATTTTGTAGTTACCTCTCTTAAAATATTAAATATTTAATATTTAATTAGAGAATTCATCTGTGAAAACAAAGAATACCCCCTGAACAAAACCTAATGCACACCTTGATCCACAGGACTGCTGTATAAAACATGTGGAAGGGCTTTGATTTCATCTGTACAAGACAGAAAAATTCTTCACAAAGTGAAAAATAAACAACCATGGAAAGCAGAGCAAAGCAGCAGCCCTGGGCCCTCACTAGACACCAGCAACAGTCTGAGATGCCACAGAGAAAAATCCTGGTAAGTCAGGAAGGAGTGAGGATTCAGCACAGTGCCTGAAGAATACTGGCTTAAACTATGTCACAAGTGAACTTGAATTCAAAGGAATGCTGTGTTTCTAAATGGCCTGGTCAAACACATTCTGTACAAGACATTGGCCAGGCCAGAACAACAAAATGATGTGTTGGCAGAGGGCCTTTGGATTTATCTGTTACAAAGTATTTAAAATTCAGCATAATTGCTGTATGGACCTTCTATTTTTAAATGTTCCACTCRGCACAAGATGGCAAGATCAGATTAATCTCTGCAGTTTGTTGAAACTGCATTTTTATTTACCCTAAGTAGCAGGCTGGAGATATCCAAAGTTGATCCATCAGTTCTCCTCCTGGTGCACGCCCACCAGAGATGTGGTGTGTTATGTACAGATTTCTGTGGAGTTATGCAAAATGCAGAGCTATTTCCTGCATATTAGTCAGTGGAGCTTGAAGTATTTTCTGACTACCTCAGCAAGTCAACAGATCATTTGACATGTGACAGGGATATTTRTGGGGGGAAACAGCATTCATGCCCATTGTCCATGGATAAATAYACCTGCTTGCCCTTCTCTTCTGTTTTTTTTTCTTCTACAAAATGTCCCAGAGATGTGATACCTATTAAACACCTCCTCRTCCCTGTTTCTCTGCTTCATCCTAAACCTTCTTATTAAAAAAAAATAATTACTTAAAGAAAACAGGCACAAATACACAARTATGAAAAGAT
Source organism: Malurus melanocephalus (assembly GCF_030028575.1). Lineage (NCBI taxonomy): Eukaryota > Metazoa > Chordata > Aves > Passeriformes > Maluridae > Malurus > Malurus melanocephalus. The sequence goes on along the minus strand of NW_026623580.1, from coordinate 699,150 downwards.
GTTGTTGTGCATGTTGGCTAAAACACTCATGTTAAAGTTGGAGAAATTATATTGATACAGTGGTTTTACCTTGGGTGGCTCCTGCATCACCTCGAAAACATGGACTTGGTGCTCTCTCCAGTTCAGCCCATGCACAAAGTTTCCATAGGCTACTTGGTTCTGGTTATCTTCAAACCTAAGCAGAATATCCRTAAGATGACTCAAGGTTAAAGGGATTTTTAACAAAGTTGTATCATCAACTGCAGTATTATCTGCAGTACACTAATCATTACCTTTGGGATAATATTTTTTACACTATTTTATTCCCAAACACTGGCAGGAGTGAAAAACAACACAAAATGTCATGAGCTTCTATAGTATACATTCTTTTCCATATTCTTACACCTTATTATTGTCTCTTTTAGTAGAATTCAATTCATTTAAGGTTTATTTCATTTAAACTATTTTCACTTCAGTTTTGAAGCATTGCCCAACCTTTTCTGACACAGATCTCACAGCTTTTGAGAAACATAGGGATTGTCATTGTATGATTCCTTTGTGTAGAAACAAACAGCATGATACAAGAGACCTGGGCTGTACCACAATTGACCTGCTTTATTATCTGACTTCTACAATCATTTCCTGAAATAAGAAATCCTTCAAAAATGATGTTTGCACACACCTTGGGATCAATTTGTAATTAACACACAGCTCTCCAATGTATCAAATAATGGCCAGATTTTAAAATCATTTGGTAACAGGTTTATGGCATTGTTTGTTACTTCCATGGATAACTATATATATTTTTGTCAGTTGTGGCTGTCCCCTAAATGCATGAAGATATATAWGCTGCCAGCTAAGGTCTACTGGTACATGTGGAAAATACTATTTCCCTCCCTCAGATTTCTAAAATCCTTTCCCTGCACTAATAAGCCCCATGGGAACAGATTTATAAGCCACTTCATCCTTCTGCCATTGATTTGGATGAAGCAGCTTCAGAAATTAAAGTCCTCAATTCAGCAGAACTCTGAGGTGATTCAGGCACTGGGGAGCCGCTGTTCTTCCAGTGTCACCAGCCAAATGTTCAAAGATCCCTTCAAGCTGAAGCTTTAAATGAGCAGCTGGACTGCTCTGCAATAAATACAGCACTGGCAGCTTCTGAAGGACACCTGTCTCACCCAACACCACCCAACTGCAAAAGGCAGACAGTTTGGGCACAAAAACACACCCTGGATGTGTCTGTGCTTCACTGGGGTCCGTGGAGAGACATGGATACCCAACAAGACTCGGTATCTCTTATCTGGTGGGTGACACCAGGTTAAACTATTCTGCCCTGCCATCTGGTAAAACAAACACTACTGCACAGGAAATAAGTATTTCAGGAAATCATTTTCRCTTGTCCTTAATGAGATAGCAGTGCACAAAACATGGGCCTCAAAACCTTTCAATTGCTGCAGAGGGTTCTGATAAAAATTAAGCATGAAGGCACTTAAAGGGAGAATTTACAGAACAAACTTGGGAAACAATACTGGAGGAGAAATAGATCTGATGACAAAAATAAACAGCAATAAACTGCAACTCATCYTTTCCTTCTCCTCCCCCCACACCTTTCATTTAATAGTCAGCAGGAAAGATAATAATAAAATATACTGAGAGCCATAAACAGAGATGGCAGCGATAAACTGGAATGTTAAGTACACTGAGTTATGCTGCAGATGAAAGCAAAGTCAGAAAAGAATGCTACTGCTACCAGTATTAAATGGAGTCTGAAACATTGCCATGAGAAACCCTCCTATGACAGCTTGCTTCTTTATCATAGTTCACACGCAAGCTARCATTTCCATAAAGCCTTACTTTTGGGGAATATATCCAATATACAAGAGAATTATCATTCCCACTTCCTTGGGGTTCTTAGTTTCAGGGGGATTTTTTGCAGGTGGCAATAGGGAAAAGATAGGAGTTTTGCATTAGTAAAATAAGACAATCAAAAAGTTTATACMTCTAGAAAAAAACAATGGCACACAGGTTGGAATTTCAGAACTATCAGGACAAATAATTTTGACTTTTACTATTATGTAATTACCTTTTGCTCATTGTGAAAAGSCAAAAGATCAATTCTATCACCAAGATGCTGGTCTGTATAAGCAGGATTTTTAAATAAAGAACAAATGAAGGTGTGTGACTATTTAAACTTTCTGATGAGKCACCAAAGTTGAGGGAAGCATTGCTTCTGCTTTTGACAAACATTTACAAGGAGAAAAGACCTTTGTGACAGCATTAGTGAGCTGAGATGACAACATGGGCTCAAAATTAACTACAACCAAAAATCTTAACATGGGCAGAGGAAATGGGATTCCTAAATTTTATAATTAAATAACTACAGAAAGCATCTTAAAATACTACTCTAGAATAATCCAGAAAAAGAAAAAATCTGCTCATTAGATGCTTTTACTGCTGTGACTTATTGTATCAATCTACTAAAAGCACACACTAGAGATTTGGCACAGAGCACCCAGATGGACKGAGGAGATGTTATCATTTAGTGCATTATTAGGACAGAGATGTCATACATTTCAGTGGCTGGAGTTAATAATACTGAGACRGACAGTGCTCTTCAGGAAAGGAAATTAGATTTGTCTTATCAAGAAGATGCAACAAAGATAACTTTAAACCACCCTTCTCTTCAGTTTTGCTCTGTTATTTCAACAATGCATGTGATTTTAGACTATGAAARTCACTCCTCCATCTCTATCATAGTTTGAAGAGCTTTTTATTTTCTTTATCATCACAGAAATAACCGCACATTTCTGCTTCTAAAAATACATTTRTAATTAAATACTCCAGATACGTGAAAAATCTGGTTAAATCACATTATGATCATTCCTGAGGATGCTTTGGTGAGTAAAGGTTATTCAGTGCTTTTTTCTTTCCCATCAAGAAATCTGTATCCCAAAGACTTATTGAAAGTTTAATGTACATGCAGAAGTTTTTTGTTTTTTTTTTTTAATTCCTTAATTTCAAACTACATTTATTAAGAAGTTAATCTGGTAGTAATAGAGCAGAAGCATCTGCTGYTTTAACCTTAGAGAAAATGTTTGGATTCTTCAGCCTGTTTCATAGTCTCTGTGCAACACAGTTGTACAGGGACTAAATTGTCACAGGTGTACATCTAAATTGTTATAAACTGCTCAYATGAAAACATTTAAACCAGCAAGCACAAGTCAGCATTAAATAACAATGGCTACCATCTTGTTTTTCTTAATTTATATTTATAATGCATCTATTCATATCTTGAACAACCATGAATTGGACCATCAGCTTCTCAACAAAYTGAGTGACAGGAATAATTTGTCTTAAGAGACCCAAATATGAAACCTAGGGAGCCTTTTAATCACAAATAGCTTAGGGAGTCTCAGGCACCAAAGGCAACAAGAAGACAGAGTGCAGGAGAAAGATCTTGTGATCATTTCCACTGCTGCTCCTGCTACTGGACACTTGCTGTAGCTGGAAAAGAGAGTTTGCTTCCTGAAAGAAAAAGGGCAGCCCTAAAAACATTAAAGGTAGGAACCTAGGTAAAAAATTATAACCTAGCCACAATCCTGGGAAAAACTGCGGGTAGGAGTGGCCTGGCCTGGCCTGTAAGTGATTTGGGAACTGGGATGTGATTTGGGACCATGCTGGGATGCCCATGTAGGAAGCCCACAGCCATCAGGCACTGCTACCTGAGGGACCAGGGATTCRCTTTGCAAAACAATGAGCACCCTTCAAACAGACTCACCCAGCAGTGTAGAGAGGTGAAAAACTACACAGCTGCTTTCAACAGAAATTTAAAGACATAATTTAAAAAAATAGAGACCTACAATTAACAACTAAACTAATACAGAGTAACCAACGTGTAATGTTGTAAATTTGTCATCCATTCWGTCTTCTCTCCATTTTTTCTTTTCTTATCTGCCAGCTGTTTATAAATCCTCTGGGGAAGGACTGATTCTTTTTAAGTCCTTGTCAGCATCAATTTAGCATTCCAGTAAATAAAAATAACAGAAAAGAAACCCCTAAACTCATTACTTAAGCACTTTGRCAAAATTTATTTATTAAACAAATTGTAATTGTTCATTATGCCTGCATAAATTTAAAGACATGTTTATAATGACTACTGTAGTTTTCTGGCAGAAACAACTGTGCACCATCTGCATTGCTTAATACAATAAGATTAAATTCTGTATTGTTCTGTGATTAAAAAAGTAAGTGAGAAAATGCTGATGGAGAAAGGAAATAATTTTTAACACGCCAGCTCAGGTAAATTGGAAAAACGTTCACATTGTTGAGTACCTAAATCCTACTATTTCACCAGCCCACAATTAAAAATATAAATTTATACTGGGCAGACAATATGAAAAGGTCTTGTGAAGCCCCAATTTTTGTGCTAATTCTCCCTGTGCTCCCTGGCAACTGAGTGATGTTTGAGTACAGTAAAAAAAGTCTTGGGTCATTTGGAGGTGACCACAAAATTAGACATTTCTAGTTCCATCCCATGCTTTTAATAAGTGACAGAGAATGGCAGTATAATTTACAAATGTAAATAATAAATACTTTAAGAATACTACCTTTCAGAATGGAAAAATAGAGTCATTAAGTCCTGGAGAAAGTCTTTGCCACCTAATCTCAGATAGCAAAGCTGAATAAACACAGAGCTTCAGCCTTCAACTATTATCTGATCACACTGTCCAGCATCATTTTATAGCTGAATAGGGTCCAGCTAGTGCATTAGCTATATTTACTGATTTTGTGGGAATCAGTCCAACAACTTTTATTGTACCACTGTCTTAAATACAGATACACAGAGTAGAACCACCACCACTACCAGAAATATCAGTGGACACAAAACTACATGCTTCCTCATTACAAAAAAAAAAAAAAAAAAAAAAAAAAAAAAAAAAAAAAAAAAAAAAAAAAAAAAAAAAAAAAAAAAAAAAAAAAAAAAAAAGCAAAATAAACAGAGAAAGAATACTGTTGACAACCTTGGCCCACACTGAATTGCAAACTCCCCAGGAATGAGACTGTTCTTGATTAACAATAAACCTGCCTGTTTAATGATTCTTCAGTGTTGAAGCAATCTACAGGAAGCAGAAGGAAWGGAAAGGTCTAAATCTCATGGAGACAACTCAACTCTTCGATTTACAGGCTGCTGGAAATTAAGTCCTATCAAATGCACTTCCAAAAAATCTTTCCCCAACTCTGTATCCTCATAAAACAATAAACWTCCCAGGCAGTGCCAAGTGCACACATCATTAAGAATGTGATAATCTCCCTCAATACCTGCAGTGCTGTGACACCACCTAAACTGCCACCTTCGCAGCAGCTGATGCTGTAACTTAAAAGTGCCTTACACAAGGCTCTCTGTCAAATGAAGAGCTTCCCACACAGATTTCTGAGGAACAGCTTCACACCATTCTAATTTACCTTTCTCATACAGAAATCTGTAACACAAGCTRGCCTCAGACCTTTAGAAATTAAGGAAAATGGAGGGTAATTTAGAAATGCAGCTCTCACACAAGCTGAGGAGATAACGCTCTCCTCCACCACCCACAGAAAGAACCTACAGCAGCTGAAACCTCATCCAACTGTCAGAGGTACCTTGCTAAGACTGGGTGAAATCCAGCCCTTGATCTCCTCCATGTGTTCTAAGCTTATCTCTTATTTTTATTATAGTGTACTGGGCTTTTTCTTTTTAACTGCCTACAYTCAGACTCCTTAGGAGAGAAGAGGTTCAGGGCACAAAAGCTTTCCCTGGTATAAATTCACAAACAATAAACACGTCCYTAGAGCCCAGGATGTGTCAGGCTTGTCTGCTTCTTATCAGAACTGAGTTAGTACATAAAGGCAAACTTCCAGTGCCTTGTTGTGCATCTATTCAAGCTCAGCCCTTAAGAAATAGAATCTGTAAGAATCCCTTGTCTACTRCAGGATGTCAATTGTCCTCCAACAATTGTGTTGGGCAGCTTGGTGGGAGTTCTAAAATAGTTGTAGATTACTGTTAAAATTCAGTCATGTTTGTGATGACTAATGCTTGGAACTCAGTGTCAGAAGTGAAGAACAGCAGTACGAAGAACCTTTATTGAAATTGATTCTGCCTTTCTGCCTGACAAGGGTCTTTTCATTATTTGCTAAATCCAGACGCCTAATTTGCAACACCTCCTGAAATCAAGAAGTATATCTAGCTGAAAGCATCTAAACATGACAGAAGACAAGACCTGTTCTGTTCTTAACTCAGTGTGAAAGCACAGACAAAACATGTAAGGATTTCCCTCAAGGGAAAGAAAAACATGTAAGCATGCATTTAAACCTATTACCAGCAAATCTGACCAGGAAAACCAGCTCAACAAGACATGAGTGTCCAAAGCACCACAGCTTTCTCTGAACTCTAGTCTTTGATATAAATGCACTGAATAGTAGTTCTTGTCACTTTTATTCCCATTAACACAGCTAGCAAAGCAATTTGTCTCACAAAAGCTAAATGTACTATGGAAAAGAACCAAAGCCATGYCAACACTCCTTTTCCTTTTTAAAAATGACAATAAAATATGTTTCAGGTGAGATTAAAGGAGTAGCAAACCAATTTTATTTACTACTGACGCTGTCTACTTGATAAGGACATTTCATTGTATTCATCTTAATGTGTTTCTTGAAACTCACACAATGTCCTTTCATAAAATTATTGTTTTTACCTTATATTTACATACAGGATCAAGTAAAGCAAAAAAAAGTGAATCTCATTGAAAATGAMAAGTATCAGTAACTGGTTCTGGAAAGACTAATTCCATAGAATTCTGTCAAACCCCAGATAATTAACCAGGCAAGACAAAATGAAGAGAAGTTGCTAAGATGGATGCATCTCAGTTGATTATAAACATTCAATAAAAAGGAAAATATGCACATCTGTAGGGATAAAATCTGCATCATTAAATGATTTGTATTAGACAAATGACAAATTCCAAAGATTTGTTTCTGCMTCAATTTAACATTGGTTTGCACCTATGCAGGTCATACTACCTGCCCTTAAGTTACCTGGCCAGTACAGTTTCTAGAAGAACATCATCAAGTGGCATCTGAAAGGACTTGCAAATAGTCCTGCACGTCTCATAGGGCAACCGTCCACACCTGCACATCAGAAAGASAGAGGTAGAAATAAACATTAGGTATTTTTCAGGTTTACTTCATGTGAATGTTTCTGTGACTAGGAAAACATGAGGAATCTTAGAACAGAGGTAAAGAAAACAAAGTTTTATGAAATTTTGCTTTTCCAAAGCTGAGAAGCTTGAAGGTCACATCATAGCTTTTCTCATACTGAGAKCTTCAGTGATTCTCTGTGATTCTTTATCTGTGACATCAGAGAACAAAAAAGGCAAATGAGTTACATAAAAAATCCAAATCCTTTCTTTTTTTTCCCATTAAATCACTCCTCATTGATTTAAAATCCTGTGTTTTGCCCATGAACAGGTATCTGATGTCGCAGAACATTCAGTACAGCATCTATAATAAAAAGTCCACACAAAATGCAAAAGAGACACAAATACTGTCCTTTCCTTGTCTACTGTCAAGTGCTGAGACAGGCTTAACATTACAAATTATATTTTTTGGCCACAGTATACCATTTGCTCAGCAACAAACAGAAAGTAAACGAATTTACAAGAAGWGCTTCTGAAATAACAGCTTAGGACAAAGAAAGGAAACTTACTTTTCTCGGTCGTGGTACATAAACACTGACATCAGTTGTTCAAAATATTCAAAGGCATTTTTCTTTAGTTTTTCTTGAGCCAGTGAAAGGAGGAGCTGCAGGTCTGTTTGACTKTCATCTCTCAAGCCATAGTGACGGCCAAGGGTCATAATTTCATGTTCTGAAAATGCTCCATTAGCGATACTGACTATCCAATTTCTGCTCACAAAAACAATAGCCCACATCAGTGTCAAATTTTAAGTAACAAGTTGAAACCAGTTAATAATCACTAATTTGGGGGGAGGAAGGATGTCCAAATTTCCTCAGTTGGTGGCAATATGTACAAAAATACCTCCTAACCAGGACTGTAGTGTTTTACCAGAGATAACATACAGGAAATTATACCAAATCACAGGCCCCTCTGGTAAAAATGGAGACAGGAGGCAGCAGCCAGAGCAGCTTACACTTGTATGCTCTAAGTGGAGAATCAGATTCCATGCAGAGATGAGCATGGGGTGTGCTCTTCCAAACCTGTGTGTGCTGCTCAGACAAACCAGCCCAGCTCAAGGATGAAGGAATGTTCCTGAGATCCATCTGATGGGACAGTGCTGACACTCTGTCAGTTCCCTCAGCTGTTCCAAGGCCTTTTGTCAAATCTGGGTTAGTGTAACTGCATCAGCTCTCTGATCCCAAACCTCTGGTGCATTCACATCCAACCAGCCTTTTTAACAGCAAGCATCAACACAGGCCTATGTGTCTCAGTCAAAATTAGATTAATTATATATAATGCTTCTGGATAAACTGTACTAAGAATAAACTTCACCGTAATTGCTGGTGCAATTAGTGCTGTACCTTGTGATACCCATGAGGATACTGAATCAGTGATTAAACAACAATCCATGAAAACAAATGGAAGAAATTAGTAGTGATTCACAAAGTTCTGACACAAGACTCAAATGGCCACCTGGAGAATACTTAAATTATGAATTAATCTGATGAGGGCTCTCTTTAACATCCACACATGAACTGAAAGCACAGAAACTTCAGACCCTTCAAAATTTGCAAAATTTTTGAAAGGAACATAGTTTTTACTTGCATCCTCTCGGAGGCTTGTGTGGTCCTGTTCAAATGAAGGTTTCACTTCACATAATACAATTGCACTTACACATCTATTAAAGAAGGGTTAAATACTGTAGAGGTCTACTTTGATTCAACTGCTTCTTTTTTCATATTAAAGAAAACAGAATAATCCTTTATTTGCAGTTGCAGGAAATAAATACAAGGAAGTGACAAGTTGTTGGCAGCAGCAAACCTCATTTGAGATTACATGAACAAAACAAGACCCAGTCAATCTACTAATATTATCATTATCTTGTCAGTACTATTCTTCCACTTACTGAATATTGTTATTTATACTGCAGCAGCATTCAGAGATCCAGTCAAAGCTGGAGCCCCGTTCCTGCAGCCTGCAGTAACACCATTGCATACACAGAAAGAGGAGAATGCTGCCTGATAACCCTGGCACCCCAATGCTGGTGGAACTGGGGGCTGTTGATAACATCAGCCATCAGAACATTTCCACTGATTGGATTGCCATACATGGCACAGAATTTTCCAGTGTCAGGATTTTAAAAGTCTTTTATTTTCTTAATCCAGTCAGTGACAATCAAATCACCAAAACCCACAGATAAAATTATTTCACTTGGGAATTAAGGAATGTTTTAGTGATTGCAAGGGACTAATGAGTGAGACCCAAGACTCACAAACAGAACGACATTAAAATTCTCCCTGACAAA
>NW_026623580.1:672020-689653 GCF_030028575.1 Malurus melanocephalus | reverse complement strand
CAATAATTGTTCCCACAGCTTAGCTATCTCTTGTTTTACTTTTTCGGGTTTTTTTTTTGTTTGTTTGTTTTTTTGTTTTTTTTTTTGTTCTAGAAGAAAAAGACAGATTGCAATCTGAATTTATTATAGAAAGAAGAAATCATAAGTAACTGCTCAAGAGAGCTACTTCTCAAGCTGAATTGAAGATAGGCATCTTTTTTAGACCCACATGGTTCTTCGTCTCTAACAGCAAACAGTCTTGCCAATAGCTTATACAAAACACCCTGGATAGGGCTGTGTGATGCACAGGCACCTAAGTTTTAGTTATTTTTTAATTCTCTTTTTAGCAAAGCTTTCAATAGTTTTAATGATAGCTTAGGGGACAGCCTCATGTATATCACATATTTATTTCCTGGATGAAGTACTGAAGATTTGGGTTCTGAAAGCAGTTAAAGTAAATTGTGTAATTACAATTCTCTTCACTATATAATACTTATAGATTTATTTTTACATGCAGATCATATTAAATTACATAGGTAGAAAGGAAGAAATCTGAACAGCCAAATTCAGAGCACGAGTGAAACTTCAGCTGTATTTAAGATAAGAAAAGAGGATTATCATTGAAACTGTCACACAGATAATTGCTTGTACTAAAAATAATCATTTGTTGTTAGTTATAATCATCAAATGTCATGGCAGATTAAAGATAAACACTGATGTACACAATAGAAAACGGAAAGAAAAATATATTCTTTTCACATAAAAATATCTTGGCATTTTCATAGATGTAAAGAAGTGTTCTCATTTTTGTCATTGAAAATGCTTCTTTCGTTCTAAAATAAGACACATGGATAATAGTAAGAAGAGAGCCTTTAGATTACTGGATACAATACAAATTAACAGAAACAAAACCTACAATTACTATGGAGCACAAATAGTCAGTGTTCCTTAGAGGTAAATTCTTGCTCTGGCAATGTGAGCATTCCCTGTGGAATGGGAGGGGATGGGGACCATTAGTGGGTGTTGACACTAGCCCAGGTGAGCACTGTGGCCAAGAAAATCTTGATTTTTCCCCAGCTTTCCTGCTCATGGAGAGGGCTCCTGCATTTTTTGTTGTTGTAACCAAGTCCCTCAGTACCCCTTGAGCAGACATATCTCACTCCATGTCACAGAATAGCACTACCCTAAATTAAACAGTTGAGCTGTTCACAGCTGCACAGATTATGTCCATGATTAAATTTACACCCAACTGAGTCTCTTCTGGATAAAATAAAAACCTTTCCCTGCCATTTAAAAGTACAGTTGTCCCTTCTAAAAGGTTGCCTCCATAATTTTCTCATGCAAATTTTCCAGATCTTTGAGGTGCTTTTAGTGGATGCACAAAGGTTTGCAGACGATTATTTCACAATTTAAACTAAAACCATATTTTTTTTTTATTTTAAATAGTTACCTTGTCCATAAATTAAAAGCCTTTCCCAACTGGCAGAAACTTTCTCCCATTAAATGTTAACTCTCAATTTTCTCCCTTCTTACTCAACTAATAACATCTTCCCTCTTAATTCAATTAGCAATTCAAAGTCTTGTTTCTGCTGAGTAAAATATCTGGGTTCAGAAATATTTTGACCAAAAGCTGCTAGAAACTATGGCGTCTCTTAGTTTAAATCCTACCTTTTAATCACTTATTTCTCGTTTCTGAATACCAGCTTGTTTTAACCTCTCACTATTTTCACTTTGAATTGCTGAAATAACCTTCTGCTGATCTGTTTCTCTTCTGAGATATTTCAGAAGCAATTTCTGCCTCGGTTAGCATTCCTATGGAGATGACATTCCATGCAATACGCATCTATTTAAATGCCTTGGTTATGATGACAGTTCCTAAATACACAGTGTATTACTTCAGTGAAAACCAAGTGCTTCCAAGTAAAAGTTTTCTCCTCTGTTTCACATCATTAACTTTGCCAGTACCGTGCCCAACACAGTTAATATGGTCAAGTATTCTGGCTATGGGATTAACTGAAATCAGCTTGTATTTGAGCACAATTTCCTCTATCAAGTTCTACAGAAGATCTATGCATCTGCCCATTGCCATATCTGGGTCATTGCCAGAACATAGATTTCTGCTCCCTTTATCTATACGTAAATTATTATCCAAGTATTAATTATTGCTTTCCAATCTTTTTTAAACATGCTTACCACTTCTATAATTTCAATACACCTTAGTTCTGTAAAAACTGTCTTCTTTACCAGTGATTCAAAACCCAAACATCATTTCCAGGAGGCAACTCAAACATCCATACTTGAATTTCAAAGCTACTGATCAATTTGTTTTACTCTCAGGATGGACTTTTCTTTATCGTTATATTACTGCTCACTTGTGCCCTTCTTCACAACCCTCTGAGTCAGTTCCATAAAAAGCAGACAGATTTCACTTGTGCTTTTCAGCTTACTTGAAACCATCACATTTCTCTTTTTTCTTCTGAAGCGTGGATTCACTTTCTTTTTCACACACAATCTCCAACAAAATGCAAACTCAATCTATGCCATTTGTCAGCAAACACATGCAGAAAGCATCGAAACCCAGTCATGGTGTATCCATTTTGGGGGAACGTGCCTTTGTTAAACATTGAAACTCCAAATCCACTCTCTTACCTGAAAGCACCATACCCAACCACATTGGTATGCTCAGTGTCAGACGTAGCAAATGCCTTTCTGATTTCCTTGGCATGAGATTCAGTCAAGTTCTTCAGTTTGTTGAAGACGACATCAATGTTAGACATAGGGAACTTAAGAGAGGAAAGTAAAATTATAAAGATTATAAAGACCTGAAGGATGGGATACCATCCAGAAATACCTAACCAGGCTGGAGAAATGGGCCCATGGGAATCTTATGAGGTTTAATAAAACCAAGTACAACGTGCTGCACCTGGGTCTCAATCCCTGGTATCAGTCCAGGCTGGGGGATAAACAGATGGAGAGCAGTCCTGGGTTGGAATGACCTGGGGGGCTGATGGATGAGGGCTGGACATGTCCCAGATGTGTGCACCGCTGGAGCAAGGCCAGAGGAGACACCACAGTGATCAGAGGGATGGAGCACCTCTGCCATGAGGAAAGGCTGAGAGAATTGTTCAGCCTGGAGAAGAGAAGGCTTTGAGGTCACCTAAATGTGGCCTTTCCCTATGTGAAGAGAGCTGACAAGAAAAATGGAGAGAGATTGTTTATAAAAGCCTGGAGCAACAGGACAAGGGGGAATGACTTCAAACTGGAAGAGAGAGTAGGGTTAGATTAGATATTATGGGGAAGTTTTTTCCTGTGAGGGGGCTGAGGCTCTGGCACAGGGAAGATGTTGCTGCCCCATCCCTGAGGTGTTCAAGGCCAGGCTGGAATGGGCTCTGAGCAACTTGGTCTAGTGGAAGGTGCCCCTGACCTGGCAGGGGGGATGGAATTAGATGATTTTTAAGGTCCCTTCTAACCCCAACTCATTCCAATCCAAGCCATTCTATGAAAAGCAATCTGCAGCCCATCAAGCATGTCAACAATGTGTAGGGCAATAATGAACTGCAGAGCATTATCAGCTTTTTCCTTTCCTCACTTCAGTTGTATAAATCATCACACTGTTAGGTTTGGAAGGGAGGTTGCTACTGAAAAAAAAAAACAACAACAAACCAGTTGCTTTCTATCAAGAATATAAACAATTAAACAATTAAACAAAAATCAGATCATGCATTCTAAGAAAGTTTAGTCCAGCTACATAAAAGAATATCCACTTTTTCTTGAACCTGAATTCTTAAAGCAGAGGTAGAAACATTTAAAATAGTTTAATAACTTGTTCTTCATTTTGTGTTGGTGCACCTCACTGAATTCTCAAGTCATAAATACCACCAAGTTAAAACTGATTTTTCATCAGTGGCTCCAGTGAAATGTTACAACAAATAGTCTCATTGATATTGAAGTACATTGTCTGACATACTCAGAATTAGCAGATTAGAACTGTTTTTACGAATCAATTTTTCTTGTTGTATATAAAAATGTTTAAATGTTTATTTCTTCCTAACTGGACCATTGAAATAAATTTGAACAGAGATCAAACAGAACTGAAATGCTAAAGCTTTCAATCTGTATTCAGATTGTTTTGTTAGTGATCTACAAAAGATTGATTTGCTATACTAATTTTTAATATAAAACATAGAAGTATTTACTCATTAAATTGAGGGTGACTTTGAGTATGATTATCTGCTATGTCCTTACATCTGTCATGCTCTACTTAACTTAAAAAACACAATGAGCTGCCTGAAAATGCTTTTCTCCCATTTCTTCCAGGAGCACTTATTTGAAATTTGGTATGACTGATATTAAGGACCAGGACATAAAAATTGGGCCTCACTTGCAACTATGCTGTAGTGTGTCTACAGCTTTGTATCAATTCAAAGTGATCTAGAAAAGGGTATTTAAAGTCCCTGTGGTGCTGCCAGGGCAGTACAAATTGATCCAACTTTAATCAATACATCAGTGCTCGCACATTTTTCTCAGAATTAGAGAAGACAACTTCTGCCTAAGCCAAAGCCCCAGGTGCAGCCCTGGCAGGCAGTGCCCTGCAAGGCAGTGGTTTGGAGCAGCTGGATCAGCAATCCGAGAGTTTTAGAGACAGCAACTTTTCCAGGCCCCTCTCCAAGAGGTTTCTGTCTGGGCCATAAGCACACAGCCTTCTGCTGATCAAGCAAGGAACAGGGAGAAAAGACTGAGCAGGGTATTTCAGGATGGACAAAGTGTTCTGAATATTTAAGTGCCTGTCTTCTGTACATTATCAAAAACAGCTATTTTTACATCTTTTTCCTCTAAACTATATATTCCAAATGCTTACATAGGCATTGAGTATCTGAACAGCATGGCAATAAATTCACCCTCTTTCCCTCTTCTCATGTAAATGCTGACATGTTTCTAGTCACAGCCCAGTTTTGATTGTCTCGCTTAAGTCAGATGTTATTTTAATTAATTCAATGGAAATAAAATCCTTTTCCATGTTTGTGCCGCAGCAAAGTTGGAACAATTGAGATTGTTCAGAGATGCTGAATTCCCTTCCAGTCATGCCTTGTCTGAAACAGTCCTCCCCAAACCTGGATAATCCCAGTAGGACTCTGCACAACACATGTGTTCTGTTTTGAGAGAAAATCAACAGTTTGCTAAATGAATATCTTTTCTTTTGAATTGAAAAAGAAATTAAAAGTGCTGAAAAGTTGTGAACTAGGTTCTTGAAGTTMCTTTCAGTAAAAGCGGCAATCAAAATGACAGGACTCTGTGGTTTTTCACTCCCTTTAACATTAAAACAATAAAACAAGTACAATTTTGAAGCAGTTTTTGAAATTTTGAATTTCCCAAATATTTTTCATGGTGTCAAACAAATTTTCAATATCAACCTGCACTATGATTACCCATCAAAATTTCATCTAAATCACCATATGCCTACAGAACTGAGGTCAAAATGACAATTTTCATTAAAAAAATATGTTCCATGCAGATTTCTTTCACCAGTTTTCAGAAAACATACTGATATGTTCTGCTGAAAGGAAACCTCTGTCTATTCMGAAGGAAAATTATTTATTTACTAATTTTAGAAACAACCAACAATTAGTCATCTTTAAATTGTTTCCCCTTCTTCCAAACAATTTTCCAGCTCTGATCTTCTCTAGTAATTGCTGAAGTTGTTATGATTTGAGAATGAGATCCCCTGATCAACTGAGGCAAACTTCTGGAGCTCTAGACAAAGGAYGTGACTGAAGCAGCTACCATTGGGAGAATCAAGCTTTTTTTCTACCAGCTGCATTAAAATCCTCAAATAACTTTTCAAAATTCACTTCAATGAAATATTTTAAATATTGCCTCTTCCCATTTTGCATAATTTTTTTTTATACTATACAATCATTCATTGGAAAATCAGGGTCTCTTCCATTTCCTCCAGGACAATCAATGCAAACAACATTCCAAAGAACATTTACAATCTAAAGATGAGATCTACATTTTGGACAATAGCTTTGSGTTGGATTCTACCAGAAGGAGAAATAGCCCAGCAGGAAGGAAACATAATAGATTGTATTTTTAAGCCTTAAGCTTTGTATTTTAAAGCTGGAAGAATTTAGCAGCCTTAGCATTTTGCATCCACAAGCATTTTGCAGATAGTTCTCCTTGTTCCAGGGAAGGCAGATGGTGCCAATCTACATTAATTTACGAAAAAAATGCGCTATTCTGCTAAAGTAAAAACCAACAGAGGCACCTCAGCTCTCAATTTATTGTTGCTCTYCCCTCTGAAGGCAGATAGTGAAACTCAGTACAAACTGTGAGCTTGAATTCTTGGCTGAGATATGAATTTCTAACACTACAAGGGAAATGTTTGTCAGAAAAGTATGCATGAAGCCAGAAAAYAAAATCAGGACACAAAATAGCATCATCAGTAAAGACCAAATTGGATGTGTCCACAACTTGAGCACTCTGCACTGCTCCAGTCTCCACATCTCACTGCTACTTTGCAGGGATAGACTAAAAAGGGTGAGACTCTGAAGTGGACAGGATCAGACTGAGTGGGAAGGATGCCTTAGATTTACAAAATTATGAAGGTGAATGGGGATTTTCACTGGAAGTAGCATTGAAAATAGTGGGAGGCTGGTTTAAAACAGATAAAAGACACTTTTTTAACAGATATTTGTTTTTATAGCCGGCAGTGCACTTTTCARCTTTCTGCTACACAAAGTTGTGGAAGCTGACAGTATCTGTAGGTTCAAGAAGGGTTAGATCAACTCAGGGAAAAGAGGGCCATACACAAGAAGGAATAGGCAAGGATATCCATTGTCAMAACCCCTAATGCAGTCTGAGTGGATTTTGAGAAAGGAAAAGGGAATGAACAGTAAAGAGTGGCCAAGACCTGCATGCACTCCCAGCTGGCATCTCCTAAATCAAATGCTAGACAGRGAGCACTGGGCTGTGAACTTTGGGTGAGGAACCTGAGCATAAATAATTCTKAAAAATATACAGCTAAATCACAGTCCTTAGAGATAACAGAAAATAACAAGAGCCTGCTTCACCTCATTTGCATTCTTCTCCATGTAGTTGAACGTGTATTCATCAGCATCCACCAAAAGAAAGTTGTGACCATGGAAACAAACTCTGGCTCCAATAAACAGATCATGAGCCTTGTAGTATTCAGATGGCTCACTCTTAAAGAGTTCCTGCCCAGGCTTCCTGATTCGACCTCTTTCCAGGAACTTCCCACCTACTATCCCTATGGGAATAGAATTTAAAATAATTAATTACAGCTTTACTTGGAAAAAAACTGCACTCATACACAAAAAAACCCTCCAAACCATCAACAAAAAGACACCCCAAACCAGATTTGTAATTAAATACCATGTTTTGGGCTCCAGTWTCCTGTCACAGAACATTCCCTTCCCCTCCCTCTCACTGCTAAAAGGACTGTCTCTGCCAGTGTCCACAGCAACAGTTAAATTGTGCACCTTTTGTGTCATGTCTCATTTGAATGCCTGCCAAACGCCTTCCCTGGCTTTTCTTTAAAATGGGACAGAAATGTGCCTCTTCAAATCRTTCCCACAACCCTGTCGCCAGCCTTGGAACTGGCCCTTGAGAAACCTAAGATCCAAAAACTAAAATGCAGGCAATTATCCTAAAACTGTTGAAAGCAGAAAAGGGAAAATAAAAACCACARCTTAAGAGAGGGCTGTTGTACGAAGACTGTGAATTCTGATGYACTGCAATTCTAACCTCTTTTAAAGGGCTTCTGAATTTTTTAAAGCATAGGAGTGACATGACACTGCCTTCCAAACATTGTTCTGCCAATGCAGTTTAATTGTGATCTGCTCTTTGCTCCGTGAGGTGGGTGTGCCACATGGCTCCTTTTCACAGTATCATGATTTTATTTGTGTCACTAGAAACTGCACGAGGTTCTCAAGGGTAGGTAAGATGCTAAAAGGAACATTTCACTTTCACTTGTGTATTAATTCTGGTGTAGCACAGGACWGCATTGCATGTACCAGGCTTTCTGGGAAACCTTCTGTCACATGTTTAGTTTCACTGGGACATGTGCCCTACAACAACTTTGGGGTTTCCATCCTGTTGATATTTCAGCTTCCAAGCCAAAAAGCCAAAAGCCAAAAGCTTACTTTAGTAACATTTAATGATGCCCTAATATCAGGTAGTGATGCAAGTCCAATAAAAGGCTGAAGAACAATGTAATCAAATGCCTTTTATAGTCAAAATTATAAATGAATGTGAAACCCAAACTACTTATTAAACCAGAGTTTGGAGTAGATGTCTGTCTTAATTGCTTTATTATCACCATAAAAGACCAAAAAAAAACCCCTACTATGGTAATCATCAGGTCTTGCCTGAATCAGAAAACAATTCAAATCATTAATGTGCCTCTAATGTTAACACATTCCTTTTCACCCAGCTATAAAAACAAATAAGAAATTTTAGGTTATATAATCCTGGCAACTGTTTTCAATATTTAATGTCTCTTTCGCTGACTGGAAATTCACTCTTGCCTCTCTATTTCCCTGCAATTGTGCACTTATATTGGAAGCTTACTTCTGTCCCATAATGTTTTTTTTAAACATTACAGGTTAATGCATTACAAGTCGTATAAAGAAAAATGACTAAAAATATCTCATTAAGTTAGAGATTTTACACTGAAACCTGATAAGGAGTTTTGATGGAAATCTACAAAAGCCAGGCTCAAAGCACAAAATAAACACACCACGAAAGACCCTCTTCCATTAAGATCAGATCAGAGTTTGCAGGTGTTTGTACAGCTGTTGGCTGGGTCTTACACTGAGTAAAAAAGGGGTTGTGATCTTCTTCATGGGGAGCCAAAGTTCTCATGCTTTGATCCCCATCTCAAGAAGTGCTTCAAGATGTCCAGCCCTGTGAATTGCATGGAGTTTGAATTGCATGGAGTTTCCCAATGTTACTAACATTAGAGTGCAATATTTCTCTGAAACCATCAGGCTGCTGAACCAAGAAAACTGAGAGCAACTTATTACTTCCATTTTAGGATTGAGATCTGAAGCATTACTTGCCAATTTGTACCAGCTCATGTAAATAAAAAGGCAAAAACCTCTGAACCTGTGCAAAAAGGAATGGCCAGTAAGGCTATTTTGCATACCTTACTCCTTKTCCTCAGCCTCTCTTCCCTGACCTCTGCAAAGCCTTTTCATTCTTAACAGTGAATAAAAGATGGATTTTTGAGTGTGCAAACCCTCCTGGGATAGTGTTAGATGTCTGATAAGGGTTGAACAGGTCAAACCTGGTGCAGCATTGCCCTTATTGCTTTGGAGGAGAGTTTTTTGGAGCTCAGCATCTTCCAGGAGGGATCCCAGGCCCTCTGGGGCCTTGTCTAGTTGGAATGGTGCAAAGTAAAGTTAGAAGTGACTGAACAGGCAGTACACATGCTTGGAGTCCAAGATTCAAACTGTTCTCTGGACTGCTTCAATTTGACAGTGCAGCTGTACCTTTAGCACCCTTTATGTCTCCAGAAACAAAGAATGCCAAGCAAATGTGTCCAATTCACTGGTGGAGAACTGAGCTGCTCTTGAGTATCACAGCTGCATTAGATATTTAATATGTAAGWGTGTGTGTATTTAGCTGCAACAAAAGAAGTTCCATAAATTACAGGTCACTGGATGCCAGGAAGTGAGTAAAATATTGATAACAATACGCTGCTGTCGTAAAAATGCTAAATCTTGAAGTCATTCATAGGGAATGCCCACTGAAGTCCTAAACAGGTACTCTACACATGTTTAAAACATTTCCCAGAGAATTRCTTGTATTTTAGTTGGGGGTGAGGTCCCTATTATGCACTCATAATTAGTTGGATACAAGCAGAGATGCCATCAGAGACCCTTTGGATTCGAAAGGCACTTCTGGATGTTAACTGCTCTGAAACTTTTGCTGAAGATGTTTTATGGGCTTCACAGAAAGACACCCATTTCTCCAACAGAGTCATGCTTAGCCAAAGCTTCCCCATCTCTCTGAATTACAGAATTATTTCCTGACATCCTTCCCACTGCTGTGTCCTTCCATCCGTGCACMAGACACTTCAAGGAAATAAAAAGATGCTTGAAAATCACAAAATCTTTTGAATCCTCAGCTGGAGGCAGCTGACAACAGGCAACAGTGGCCAAAAGAATTTAAACATGACAACATTTGGCAATCATGCTGCTGCAACAGGATAAATGTGGTCAAGCAACTGAGAAGWAACAAAGCATTTATTTGCCTTTTAAACACTGTCAGTCTGGCTCTTGGAGTGCAGTATTATACACACTCACATCCAGACTCTAGCACAGGGCMGTCTTCCCTCTTTAAATGCTCAGCACTCCATGATTAATGATAAAGTATGTTAGAAAGTGTCACAGCTGTTGCTTTCATGAGCTGCTTCTATACAACRGATGCTGTATAGGTTTCATAACACAATTTTGCAAAGCAAAGGATTTAGTCTTTCATTCTTGAAGTCTTTTATTTCCTGTCCCTATTTATCATCAGTTATAATACCATTCCTGTATGTTATCCACAACAAAAGCAAATGTTTAAAGGTCAGATTTTCAAATTAAAATGTAATAAAAGTTCTAATGCATTAAACTTGCAGCTCCCAAAGGATATTGTGAAGTACTGTCAAGCAACACACAATGTAATTCTAAGTGAGGAAGATCATGAATTACTATGACATCCAGCTATGCAAGATAATGCAGCAGACCTGCTGATGTAATTTCCATCCCATTTAAAAATCCACATCCCTGCTTCTGCTACAGATGAGTCTAACCACAATGCTTACTGTAAAGTCTACCCAAATAAGCAGGGGAACTGGGTGGGGCTGATTAGAGACATTACTACATCTTACCTGAGTTATTCTCTGCATATTCAAAAATGGAAATGGTGTCATCACACAGGAAATAGGAAATGATGAATTTTCGCTCCTTGTCGATAGGACTGTCTGTGATGAATTTTGCTGCAAAGCGCAGTATGTTACTTTCCATGCCATATCTAAAAAAACAAAGGAATGGATAAGAAATCAAAAACAGAGTATGAGAAAAATTCTCACCCCTAAGAGATGCCTTCTCCTGAGTTCTGTAACAGATATTAATTGTGTTATTACTGCACCAAGAAGGGAAATGGCCTAAGATTCACTACTTTGTCAAAAACCATTTTCAGCCTAAATTAACAGAACCAGATAAGAGTCAGCCRGAAAGAAAGGAATAATATTCAGGGGAAAATTACTTCTCTGCCACAGGTCTGGAATTAATTTTTATTAAAATTGGGTTGCAAATCAAGCCCCAAGTTTTTTTCCAAAAAATTTATAAAGGAAGAACAGATTTAGATATGTATATTTTCAAACCAAATTCTGAATAGCAATTCATACTAAGATTATCTCCCACAAATTCAGGTCCACCAGATGACCTTATTAGTTGGTTATTTATTGATTGTGTTTAAAATAATTTGCAGTGTCTGTATATCCATACATTTCCAAGCCTTTTCTAACAGCTTTCCTCTTTTACAGAGGGTCTCCAGGTGAATCTTTAGCAGAAGACTTTGCTTTTTTGCTTTGGCTTCAACTACTGCTGCCTGATAAACCATTTCMTAATGGAAAGCAAAGGGTTAAAGCTTTAGTAGTGCTTCAGTAAACTGCATGAAATTCAGCAGACAAAAAAACAAAGTAAGTATTAGAAAATCAAACAGAAAAACAAATCTGTGTTGGTCTGCTGGATCATACAAAAATTCCTGACTAATGCCTGGACTAAAATTTCTGTCAAATTCCCACTGAAAACAGCAGAGGAAAAGGATGGGAGGGTCATAATATTTCTTCAAAGAGAAATTTTGCAGMGTTTGCAGAAAATTGGAGTGCCATGTCACTAATCCAGGCCTCATGCACCTGTCCCTTGAAAGTCTGATGAGCTGTTTGCTGAAAAAAAAATGACATTCTTACGTAACATTTGTCTTCTTCACAAAAATACATAATTTCAAAAATTGAAATGTTTTTTTCCCACAAAATACCTGTCTTTCATCAGGAATTGTCTGTAATCCTTGTGCTGAGGCTTGACAACCACACTCATACAGGAGCAYAAAGAATCTTCTTCAGAACCAAATCCATTATAAGGAGGAATTATTCTTTTTGGTTCTGGAGGTGGTGGAGCCTTATACTCAATTGGGGTGAAATCCTCTACAACAAAGACAGCAAGACCCATTTGTTACTGCTGTGATAAATCCATTTTACCAAGGATTTAAACTTCCAGTATGAATACTTATTAGCCTATTTCTGTAACAGACCACTGATCAAAGTCAAACYAGAATCCCTCCTACTGTTACAGGGTAGAAAAAGACTCCATAGAGCCAACAGCAAAATTATTTCTTCAAGGGTTTCAGGATTTCATCTATAATCTTGAAATGTTTGAAAAATATCATTAAGACACACAGGCAAAAGGAAAAATARATACAGTTTCAAAATGGGATAAAATAGTAAATTAAAAATTCTAAATTAATTTTTCAGTTTTATCCTTTGAGACAACATGATTAAGTAAATAACTGGCTTATGAGTTTCCTACKCTGTGCTTTTGGCCAGAGGAAAATAAATACATAAATAAATAAAATTTTATTCATTATTTAAAACAGACATATATATCAYAGTCTTTGGTACACTAAAGCTGATAACTTCAGCCCACAACTCATTCTACCCAGAGTTTTGGAAGCTTTGTTTTTCCTCATTTTCCCCAGACTCAAGTCTGATCAATGGTCCTGACTATCCCAGGCACACAGCAGGAGCTGTCCTGATTCAGCAGAGGCACATCTGGTCAGGGACCTGCACTCAAACCCCACAGAGGCAGCTCCCAAAAGTGCTGCTTCCCTGACTCTCATTACTCTTCTCTTGGAGAAAATCTTGCACTGTTTGGCCCCTTGTTGCACTCCTGCACTGYCCTTCTGCCTCAGGACAGATTCCAGCTTCCAGTGCATAAATATAAAACTTAACAGAGCTCAGTCTGCTGCTTAAATGAGGTCGGTGGAAAATGGAAAGGGTGAGAGAGGAAAAGAAGCTTGTTTATGGGAGAAAGCAAGTGGGCAGATCTGAGGCAAATGAAGACATCAGCCATAGCATAACTCAGGCTGAACAGGATGTTGGGGGGGGTCTCCTGCTCAACACAGGGTCAGCAACAGGTCAGAGGGATATAACAGATACTAGAGACCACTGCATAGGAGGGGATCCCATTAAATAAAGGCTGTTTTTTCTTTAAAACTTAACTTTTCTACACAGAACTGAAGAGAGATGGATAACCTAAACTTGCAGCATGGGTTTCAGTACAAAGAGAGGAGGATGACAAAACTTCTGTCACTTGGAACACTGAATTGGTTTGTGATTAAAATGTCTTAAACATGGCTATATCAGAAGATCGAAGCACAACACTCCTAAAATCTGATTTGTCTAATAGCACTGTGAGCTGAAAAATAAAGCATTTAGATGTCAGAATTTTCCTTTAGCCTGAAAACACAAAGAGTTTAGCCTTTATCTTAGAAGAATATGATCTGACTCAAAAGCTGATACTCTTACCTGCATTAGTCAAATAGTGGTTTTGCAAAACCACACCATAACAACTATATGTGCCTTTTCCATGATTCAGAGGCAAAAAGGCCAAGGCCAAAGACTATTCAGAACTTTTCAAAGCTTTTTTCACCATGAAAGAGTGTGTGTGGGTGTAAAYATGCACCAAAATCACAGACTCACAGAATCATAAAGYAGTTTGRGCTGGAAGGGACATTAAAGATCMTCTTGTTCCAAACCCCCTGTCACAGACAGGGACACCTTCCACTAGACCAGGTTGCTCAGAGCTCCATCCMGCCTGCCCTTGGACACTTCCAGGGATCACAGAATCACAAAATCAATTAGAARACCTGAAGTCATCAAGTCCAACCTATGACCAAACACCACCATGCCAACCAGACTATGGCAYTGAGTATCACATTCAGTCATCCCCTACAAACCTGCAGGTGATTCCACCACCTCCCTGGGTAGTCCATTCCAATGTCTAATCACTCTTTCTGTGAAGAATTTCTTCTTAATCTCCAACCTAAACCTCCCCTGGAGCAGCTTCAGACTATGACTCTCACCCTGTCATTAGTTACCTGGGAGAGGAGCCCGAAACCCACTTGGCTCCAACCTCCTYTCAGGGAGCTGTAGAGAGTGATGAGGTCACCACTGAGCCTCCTTTTCTCCAATTCAACACCCCCAGCTCCCTCAGTCGCTCCTCAGAGGATTTGTGCTCCAGTTCCTTCCCCAGCTCCATTGTCCTGCTCTGGACCTGCTCTGGTTGCGGCATCCWCAACTTCTCTGGAAAATCTGTTCCAGCACCTCACCACCCTCCCAGCACAGAACTTCCTCTTAATATCGAATCTCAGCCTGCTCTCTGTCAATTTGGCCTTGTCCTGCCACTCCAGKCCCTTGTAAACAGTTCCTCTCCATCTTYCTTGYCAGTTTTCTKCAGCTAYTGAAAGGMCACATTTAGATCAYCCCAAAGCCTTCTTTTCTCCAGGGTGAACAGCCCAAATTATCTCAGCCATTCCCCATRGCGCTCTTTTGTTTTAATCATCTTGGCACTTCCTCTAGACTCYCTCCAACAGCTCCACGTCCTTCCTGAGTTGGGACAGGTGGGATCTCACCTGAGCAAGGCAGAAAGGCAAAATTCCCCCTCTCCTGCTGCCCACGGTGCTTTGGATGCAGCCCASGACACAATTGATTGCTTTGGATGCAGCCCTTTTGGGCTGCGAGGGCTGGGGCATGTCTGGCCCCTCCTCCACCAGCAGCCCCAAGTTCTTCTCAGCCTGGATGCTCTGGATCTTCTCATCCCATAGCCTGGATTGATACCAGGGGTTGCCCCAGCGCAGGTGCAGCACCTTCCAYTTGCTCGTATTAAACTTTTATGAGATCCCCTATTTTCTAAGTACTTTGTGACCAAAACATTTTCAGAGCACCGTGGCGTGTGCCTGATATGGGCAATTCCTGATACCATAAACAGGGAACCATCGGCACAGACGGGCAGAATTGCAAACCCCGGCCGCAGGTACTGAGCACCGTAGGAGGCACACGGGATCCCCACACAAGATTCCCRCTGGATCCCTGGCTGGATTCCCCACTGCATTCCCCCCAGACTSCCCGCTGGATTCCCGGCTGGAATTGCCCACTGGGTCTCCGCTGGATTCCTGGCTGGATTCCCGGCTGGATTTCCCACTGGATTCCCGCTGCATTCTCCCTGGATTCCCTGCTGGATTCCCGTTGGATTTCCCGCTGGATCTCGGCTGGATTCCCCGCTGCATTCTCCCTGGATTCCCTGCTGGATTCCCGTTGGATTTCCCGCTGGATTCCCAGCTGGATTCCCCGCTTCATTCCCAGCTAGATTCCCGCTGCATTCTCCCTGGATTCCCTGCTGGATTCCCAGCTGGATTCCCCGCTTCATTCCCGTTGGATTCCCCGCTGGATTCCCCTTTCCCGCGCCGGGAGCGGGACCGGGACCGGCGGCTCCGCGCTCCCACAGCGCCACCCGGTGGCGGCGCGGCAGAGGCGGCGAGGGGCTGATGCCGCTCATCAACCGGAGCGTTAATTTTTTTTTAATTACGCCACAAGGAACAGCGTATTTTAGCAGACACAGACCCCTCCTCTTTGCTCAGGTGCCACAGATCCTGCCAGGAGCGCTCGGAGCACCAGAGCACCTGCAAGGGACCTCTGGATGCAGAGCACACGAAGCTCCTGTGTTTACACGCTGCTCACAGTCTGCACATTCACACGCGCCCATAAGGCTTTCATTAACAGACGCTACAGCATTTCCCCTTTCGTAAACTTTAGCCCATGTGGATAAAAATTAGATTTATAAACTAGAAGGAAATTACAAATTAAGAGGATTAATGTGTTATTCCTGGAGGGTATGTTGGATCCCTCTCAGCCAAAGTTTGGAGTAAGTCAAATCCAGAGGGAAGTTCAGTGCTTTGGTTCCCATCTCATCCCTGAAGGAAAATAATCTTGTGATATTCACTGAACCATAGAATCACTAAGTTTGRAAAAGACCTCTGAGATCAGCAAGTCCAACCATTAACCCAGCATTGTCAGGTYCACCAMTAAACYATGTCCCWAAGTGCCACATCTACATGTTTTTTGAACGCTTCCAGAGGTAGTGACTCCACTGTTTCCCCGGACCACCTGTTGTAGCTTGACAACACTTTCAGYAAACAAATGGTTCCTCATATCCAATATAAACCTCCTCTGGCACAACTTGAGGCTGTTTCATCTTGTCCTGTCACTTGTTACCTGGGACAAGACACCAACCCTCACTGGTCTAGGTCCACTAAAGAGAAAAATACAAACATCCAGCCTTGTGTCACCTATATTCGCCAGGATTTAAAGGATTATGTATTCAGATTCTCTCCTGTGAACAACAAAACCAAGAAAGGAATTGCCATGGGGAAACACAGGTTACAAAACTAGTCAAAAACTCATTTCTGCAACTTGTGAAGAGCCAGCTACCTGAGCTCAACACTCATTCCATCTTTGCTCTGCCTCACAGCATTAGGRCACAATCAGACAGACAGTGGCTCTTACACACAAAATGCACTCCTCTCAAGGTGATCACTGGTGTTTAAGAAAATTACATCAATCCAGTCTGGAGGAGGAATCAATGCTCACTTCTTCCAGGCTATAACCTTTCCAGTGAGAATTTTCAATGGGTAGAGAGTAGAATGAATGTCTGGGATTACAAACTTCTGCTTCCAGAAAGAACAACACAGATGTTTTTTGCCATGGATAGTTTCATCACTTGTTACTGCAGTAACTTGAGGAGCTATTTCACCCTGTACATCAAACATGTAGCACATACTTGTAGCTTTCTCACATCAAAATTTGAATGGGATTTGAACAGGAACTGGGGATAGCAAGAAATCAAACAGCTCCAGCCACATCTTTAGCATATAGACAAATTGAAGCTATCAAAGCCTTTTGTGTAAGAAAAACTAAATTCCTCAAGAACTTCTTGCCAGAGAAGCAGCATTAAACTAGCTTGAATGAGTTTGTCAGCTTTCAGTTTCAATACTCATTCTGAGATTTTGGTAAARAGTGTGAGATTACCTTCTACCCTCGTGGAAGAACTGCAGGAAAACCCTCATGCATTAGAWAAGACTATATTTCAAGGAAGAGTTGAGTGCTACATACTTTAGATTAGAATGATAACTATACTGAATATCAGTGTATAGCAGGCAGGCAAGAAATTTGAMCTTCTGAAAAAGAGGACAGCATTAAAGCCAGGAACAGGAGAGAGAAATCCCACTAGACCTGGACAATATAAATAGGTGGTGATAACCTGGGGAGATGGCAGTTAGCATGGTGCTCTCTATTCATCAGAGGAGATGTATGACAAACAGCTGAGACTGCTTCCAGTAAGARTCTGCTTCACAGCTGAGGTAAGAAGTAAAATAAGAAGGCAATAAAACCATCTCCACAACTTTTACATGTAGAATTAAAGAAAATCTAGTGCTCACAGAACTGTCCATGTAGCTGAAACATGACAGTGTTTATCCTGATTCAAAGAAAATCTCTGTTTACAGTCTTAATGATTATTATAGTTACCTGG
>NW_026623580.1:643648-671955 GCF_030028575.1 Malurus melanocephalus | reverse complement strand
AAAAAGAAAAAAAAAAAAGAAAAAAAGAAAAGAAAAGGCACCTGCATATTCACAAGCATATTGAGAAGCTGCTGCTCAGTCTCCAACACGTGTAGTGGAGAGGTTAAACACCGGAGACACTGACCTCTGACGAGCCTAGTGAAAATTGGCAGCAGGCTTTAATACCCCCGCTGAGGGGAAAGCAAGGAGTCAGCTGTTATCCCTGTTATCCAGGAGCAGCTGCCTGGCCTACAGCACACGGCTCTGCCCCGGCAGAGGGTCAGGGACAGAGCCTGAGAAATGAGGGGGTGGGAGGGGTGGAGAGCTGGGACAGGACAGAGATTGCAGGGTGCTGTGAAAAGGGTCAGCAGCCAGGCTTGGGAGGTGCCGGGACAGGGAAGAAAAAGCAGTAGAAAACCAGATTTTAYTGGTTTTGTTCCATCTTGAGTAATCTGTTATTTAAGAAAGAATACTTTAYACTTTGTACTAAGATACTGTAATAAGTGAGAAGGACAAGTATCAGCTTCAGCTTCTCCCCACTGCACATCTGCCTATTTCCTATTTCAGCAGGATGACCACAACACCTACGCGGCTACAGAGTCTCTTTCTCCTCTTTTGAGGCTGTACTATGAGGTCTGGACAGGTTAATATCACATTAATTCATTTTCTCTTGCATTTTCTCCTGCATTCATTCACAGTACTTCCAGGTGACAGTAATGTCATCAGCTTCCTACTGAAGAACATTAGCTACATTTATTCATGGAAAAACTCTGCTTTTCACATATTGTACCGGGCAAACCCCACATTAGATATATATCATGTTCTCAAGAGAAATCTAAACTACTCTTAATTCTCCTAAAAAGTCAAGAYCCATGGGCAAGGAACTTGTGCTGAAACTGCAGTGTCAAAAATAAATGTCAGCCTCTATAATAGCTTTGGCAGAATAATATAAATTGAAGGGGAGTAATGTAAAAACACAATAACAAAACAGCTGGATTGATGCCATGAGGTGCTGAGAACTGTGCCCTGATGTAAGAACTCATTTATCCACTTGCTTACTCTTTCAAGTAAATGGTCTTCCTGGACTGGAGCTGCAATTAAGTCTGTTCCAGTGTTTAATTGGATTGGAGTGGAATTCTGAGCACTTCGTGGGACTGAGCCCACTGAGAGTACCTTGTACATCCACAGACACACAAAATGTGTAACTCACTAAGAGTAAAAGGTGAACACTCACTAATTCTGTCTAAAAACCTGCTTCTAAGCAAAAACCTACCCTGATTCTACCCCTGGTCCCTTCCAGTTAAAAAGTCATACCTACATTTTTTAATCCTTGTGGGGAAAGCAGGCAAGAATTTTACAGCAAAGTGTGTAAATCCCTTAGCTCTAAGAAAGTATTTTCTCTGAACAAGACAGGTTGCATCAAGATGAATGGTTTTCCATGTTAGCCAGAGTCTCTGCCATCATATATCCTTAAAGGTATGTGTAAAACACTTCCCAGTTTCCCAAAGGTCTCAGCTAGAGCACATCTTTGTGTGTTTGGTGTCAAGGAGGCAGAGAAACTGGAGAGAGCACTGAGAAAAATTATCACAGACAGAAAATAATGGACTATGGAGAAAGACTGAAAGGTTTTCCCTTAGCAGCAAATGGCCTGAGATGGGGGCAGGGGAGTAACATTTTGTGTTGGAACAGTGGTAACGCTTTGTGTTGGAATAGTGTTCAAATACGTACAAGGTYATTATTAAAAGAGGATACTGAGCAGTTGTTCCCCAAGCACAACAGAGGCAAGAGAAAAAAATTACTCTCAGTTTACATAAACCAGCTTCAGAGTAGCTTTCAAGCAGCATTTTTAATGATGATGTTAGGACAAAATACCTCTGGAGGCAAATACCTTTACTGGAGAACAGGAACAGACTAGACCACCCACAGTCCCAGTTTTCTAGAATTCTGCACATCAGCAACTTCTGATTTCCCCTAACTTGCAAACCACCTAACTTTAACATCCAGAGACATAACCAATAATTACTGAGCCAGCATTAGAGAAGGGAAGGGCCTTACTGCTTGTTTGATCCAGGATGGTCAGCTGCATTTCATTTCTTTCCTGCCCTGAGTCAGAAATCCCCATTCTCTGTTCAGGATAATTTGCTAAGACAGAGGATATTGCTGCCAGAAAGCAGCAGTGGTCTTGGCTGAAGAAATTCTCCGAGCAGAACCCCCTGTTTTGTATCTCTAGAGTTAAATTTGTTATTATTACAGATAATACCATGGTTATTGAACATGGCTTCCTCACGCACTGGCAAGAACAGGTTTACTTTGATACAGACATGCCAAGGTATTATTGAAAAAGTMCTAATGAGAAATATTTTGCTAATTAAGAAATTCAGTGATTGAATGGCAGTGCTACACCATTTAGCTCCCCCAATGCAACAGACAAGCTCTCATCCCCACATGCCCTCTATCRATCACAAGGTAACAGAAATAGTGTGCTCAGGTGTTTTATTTCAGCGRGGAAAGGCCATAGGATTCTTCCAACCATCTCTGAATAGTCAGATGCTCAGCTATATTCACTGAATGAATAAACTGCCAGAAAATAACTAAGTCATTTTTGAAGGAAGATGTCCATGATGGAAGCATTAGCAAGTCTGACTGGGGACATTCAAAGACAGATAAATGAAAGACCCTATTGTTACTCATTTCCAAAATGCTTTTCCATAAGGGACATAGTTGCTGAATGTTTCCAGAATTGAGTGCTGGAACTTCACAGSATACACACTCTAATAGTACAGAACACACAAAACTGCATTGTAAAATCCAATAATGTGATAGAGTAAAACTGTCATGTCAGAAAATCTTATTATGTGAGAGTTCTGACATCCACATAAAATGAAATGTAGTATAAGGGGGAATAAYTGAGCTCATTCCACTTACCCACTTACTACATGCTCTGTGTTATTTTCTGACTGCAAAYACAGCTATTGGAAGGGGGAAAGAGAAGAAGAAATGGCAGTCTATCCATGTGACTATTTTGTCACTGTGGTTTTCAAATAGAGGCATTAGGAACAAAATATGTACATTTTGTGTTAGTTTTCAATGGAGCAATATATGAAAAAGCCTTCTGGATTACCTGCAAAATTACTGCTTTGCTGCTAACAGCCTACAACACATTGTTATTGCTAAAGGTTTTAATGAACATGTTTTGTCAGCAATAAAATTTGAAGACAGCTCTGTTAAGACTTAAARGTATAAAAATGCTCATAAGGAAAGGATAATTATCACTACTTACCAATTCCAAACTTTTTTCTGTAATGTTCTTTAGTGAATTCATCACAATCACAGAGCAACATTTGCCTTCCCCAAACATTAATTACTGCCCCTATTCTCAAATCACTGTCTTTGTAAAATTCCTGACGCACTGCTCCTGTCTAATAAAAGAAGGAACATTTATACAGCAGTTCCATAAATCTCAGAATCACACCTTTCTTAAAACCCAGGTMATTTAGTGTGAGTGATTTAACACACAGCCTTCAAAGTCCATTGGCAAGAATATTTCATCCCATGTTAAGCTCCTTCACTTCTATAAATGTGGGATTTACATACAGTAAATCTCAGTAGTTTTCATTTGAGCTACTCTCCAGTGGCAGCACAATTCTATAAATAACTCTCTTTGTTGTAGAGGATAACAACCCGAGAAATTTACAGAAACTACTGTAAAGATATTCAACAGCTGGAGACATTCAACATCTGACCTGCAGAATATCCCGGATGTAATAGCCTTTGTTTCTTTCTGACTTTCCCAACACATTGAGAAGAGTTTGATTGGTGATGGTGCCTGGATGATACAGACCAGTGGGAGCATTCTGCAAGAAAAGAGACCAACTCTTCAGCAGCACGGGTGACAGTGAAGAAAGAGAACTCTGTTACCTTAGAACCAGCAGGTTTGTTATGCGCTGGCTGTTATTGTAGTATTTTCCTGGGAGAATTTTTAGTAAATTTTAAGGTTCTACCACCAAATCCAAAAGCCAGTGTTTATTCCTAAATGCCATGGTTTATTCCAAAAGCCAGTACATATGACAGAAGAAGCATTAAGAATCTTACTCTCTATCAAAGTGGAAAGTCTCCTTTCTCTTGGAAGCAAACAGAAAGCAAAGGTCAGCACACCCAAAGTACCACATCATTATGAACATCTGCTCTAAAGGCTTTATTTCTATTTATGTTTATGTTATTATGTTATTTATATTTATATTCATATTTATATATAAACTTAATACCAGTATGTTAATTTTTAAAAAATTATTAGCTGCTGATGCAGGGTAATCAAAACTAGTTGTTTTGTCTTACCACCTTCCCTGTCACCCCAACTTTTGACTCTGCTGCCCTTCTCAAAATTTCCAGAGGAAAAAGCCAKTCCTTTAAATTGCAACATGCACTTCAGTGGTAGAAGGGGTCTGATACCACAGAGCCACTCCTAAAACAACATCTCAGAACACAGGATGCCATAGGATAAAAAGTGTAGTATTTTGCTGGTAGGTTTTTACTATAAAATCTCATATACATCAATAGCACCACAAATAGATTATCAGTGTTAGAAGGAAAGGAGGAAGAGACTCCCAGTATTTTGTTCCATCTGATGATATTCTATCATCAGGATCTGTCTGGAGTGATACAGAAGTGTATCCGGATCAGYAATTTTATAATAATAATGGGTTACAGAGGACACAAACCCTTCGAAGATTTCTCTGAGTGGAGCCTTTCTCATGATTAATGCTCAACAAAGCTTATTGATGGATTCCTATTGATTTTAACTGGCTTAGCTTAAGGTCCCAAACCCAGAAACTCAATTTTAAGAAAGCACACTAGATTTGCTACAAAGAGGTAATTTTAGAGAATACTAAAACTGACATTTCCAAAKGCTGTAAATATCTGTCATAGATAAAATCTGAATTCACCTCAGTTTTACATAAGCTTATCAATATTAATTTTCTTGTCTTCCATTATTGCAGAGCTTTATTAATACAGTTACCTTAATACACTCATATAGGAGAAAGAAAATCATAGAAACATCTCTCTGCCTAAATGCTCCTTTTAGTTTAAGCATGACAAGCCTAAAGATACTTTTCCATCATTTATTAATGGAAAAGCCTAAAGATGGAAAGCCTAAAGATACTTTTCCATCATTGCTACATGAATATGTGTGTAAAACCTAAATTACAATTAATACTCTGAAAACACTATCTAAATATCATTATAATCCCAATASAGGATTTCCAAAACAAGGCATTCAATATTTCTTAATTAGTGGAAGAATTTGAATTACATTGAAATTTTCATTCCTTACCTTTGGAAGCTTAGCTCTTTTGAGGAAATATGGAACAACATCCCGGCCTGAGTTGTCTGGTAAAATTTCTCTTACATCAATAGTATCATCAGACAAATAATAACGAAGAATAAGTTCTCGTGGGCCATAAACATGGGAYTCTGAGTCATACCACACACAAGAAAACCCTAAAACTTGTCCATCAAACTCCAGAAATTGTTTCAAAGTGTCAAAGCGCATATAAGGGCGTAAAGGGTTTGTGCTCATTTTACGCCGCTGGTAAAGGAGAAATTGAGAGAAACATAATTTTAATTATTTGCTCTTAAAAACAGGATCATGACTATATGGTACTGTTTAACCTTAGAATATAGGTTTAGGATTTTCAAATGGAACTGYGTTATTACAACAAATGAAACACTATTTATGCCATTATCAAAGAAATATTTACATGGTTGCTGTGCCCTCAGAAAATGTATAGAAACAATTTTGGATTGGTTTTAATGCTTGTTTTTCTTGCAACAAGGTACTTTAGATCAGACAATTATTAAATTATTTACAGTGCAGCTCATATTTTCAATGAACTGCCCATGGTAATCAGAYGACTACAAATCCAAATAGCATCACTCTTATTGATTAACTTCCTTCAAAATTATTTCTAATAGATAATGTGGTATTAAGAATTAATTTGTTCTTTTCCCTTTGGTATTTTCTTTCTTCCAACTTTAAAACATAGGTTATTAACTATGTTACCTATTACACAGTTGGCAAGTACTGGGTATGTTTGTTCTCCTCTCAAAACACACCCATAGATCTGAATGCAAATTTTCAACTAAAGATTCTTTCCAGCTGATGTGACCTATGACAAGAAGCTTCCTGCAGTCATGGTTGCTGCAAAGCCAGTAGCACTGCATTAAACTGGATCCCAGGATGATGATCCAAACCAAGGACTGTGTTTATGTACTCTTAGTTCACATATATAAATGGTGACCAGAACAGTGTTTTCTCTAAGTCAAAATCAGTATGTTGAAAGTGCATTAAAAAGGACAAGACAATCCTTCTCATCTACAAAATTTCTTCCAAAGAATGGTGGCGGATATGAATGAGACAGTATTAGCTGAAATGTGAACAGAATAAAAATGTTGACTCTGGGTAGTMTATATCATTGTCTAAATTTCTCTTTATCCACTAATAAGTCTTCTGGCCTTAAAATTTTATATAAGACGGAAAAGGCCCATTCTTTCAGAGCATCAAATGTTAAAATAAGGAGAGTAGAACCAAGTTTTTCTGGCCAATGACCCTGCTGATGTGCAGCACTCTTTCCATTCCAAGCATATATGCCAGAACTTAGTTATTTACCTCCCCAGTGCTCTCTTCCTCCTTCCTGCCCCTTGAAGATGCCATAAGCAATCAAACACAGCCACAAAACAAAGTAACATTGTTATCACCATGCATGGGATACCATCTCCAACAACACAGGGTGAATTTCTTCATGGAGAGGGCTGCCAAGCACTGGAAGAGGCTGCCCAGGGAGRTGATGATGTCCCCATCCCTGGAGRTGCTCAAGGAACACCTGGATGTGGCACTCAGTGCCATGGTCCAGTTGACAAGGTGAGCATCAGTCAAAGGCTGGACTCAGGAGCTCAGAGGTCTTTTCCAACCTAAACRATTCTGTGACTCYRTGAGATRTGAATCT
Organism: Malurus melanocephalus; assembly: GCF_030028575.1. Classification (NCBI taxonomy): domain Eukaryota; kingdom Metazoa; phylum Chordata; class Aves; order Passeriformes; family Maluridae; genus Malurus; species Malurus melanocephalus. Next base: position 664,972 of record NW_026623580.1, on the reverse strand, counting down.
AAGTGGTTTACTGCGTTTTTATTGGTCTCGTTTTCTATGCCATCACATTCCTTACCTTCCTTCATACCTTCAGTTTCTGGCCATGTATTTGGAGTCCAGTGAAAACCAATTTGCTCAGAGTAGTCCAGAGCAATCAAAAAAAAAAAAACCTTCCACAAATTAGGCACAAGAAAGTGAAAGCATAAGGCAGCCAGAATCTGCTAAATAACTTTTCTGTAATTCCTCAGCAACTGAGAACATCAAGACACAGATTTTAGTAATTTTTTTTGTCTTCTGATGCTCTAACCTTTTTCCCCTCTCCATTCTCTTTAAGCACAGCTCTAAACTTTTTCTCCTCTCCATTCTCTTTAAGCACAGATATGCCCCAAACCTGAATGTTTTGCTTGTTGTTTAAAAAAAAATAAAATCTAAGCAAGTTAAGCAGTGCCATACATAATGTTGACACAGTCTGACAGTATCAAGACAACTCAGCATGTGTTTATATACACAGCTGTTACCTACAGGGACTGAGTAAGGGAAAAGAAACCCATGGCCAGGCTGAGTCACCACAACACAGAACCAGATGTATTACAAATGCTGCTTTTCACTGAGGGACAGGCAGCATGAAGAGAAACCAAATGTCAGCCTGAGAGTGCCTCAGAGACATGGAAATTGTCCTACACATCTCAGTTGTGGTCACCTTCCTGCTGCTGAGACCTACAGCAGTTTTCTCACTGGGAGCACTAAGGATGCCACAGACACAGGGAGCTGCTTTCAGAGGACCAGGCTGGATCTGTCACAACAGGCTGCACATCATGGGCCAAGAGTCCTAAGAGTGATCTGCACTCATATTAATCAAGAAAAATAGAACTGAAAGGAATGTCATAATTCCTGACAGAAAACATCACTCTTTGTACTACTCCCAAAAAAAAAAAAAAAAAAAAAAAAAAATCCCAAATCCAGCCAAAGGGAATCCACATAGTATCTAGGAGCTGTGAGGTGAGATTTTTGGAGATGTGTATATTTGTACATATGTGTTCTCACACACTCACAAAAGAGGGAAGCAAATAAAATCTCACAAGTCTTAAAACTGCAGAGCACTGGGCTCTGTATGGCAGAAGAATTTGCTTTATATACACAAAGACCTGTTAAAAACATGTAGGGGTAGAGATGAAAGATAACATATGAATAGGAGAGGGGTGTCTGCAGGAAGCCATGGGTATGCTGGATACACAATTCCAATTAGATCTTCCTTTAAAGACTTTTAAGTGTTTAATATCATTAAATTAATAAGCAAAATCATAGATAGAACACGTAAATTACAGTAGAACATGTACTAGGTACATTTTTTTTTCTTTTTAATACTTCCAGGTTTATATTATTTTTCTTATTAATTTGGTCCTGTTTTAAAAGGTGTGTGAACACTTCAGGAGAAAATTATTTATACAGTACAATGAGTCACACACCAAAATTTTTAAAAACAGATTTTCTCTTGGGATTTACTATGTTGAAATAGTAACAATTGCTGTCAAAGAAATAATTTAATGGATGTTACTAATAGCAATTGTACTTTTATTCAAACCAAGTTTTCACTACTGCTGCCTCCTCTGACCTGTTCCCGCATTGTGGTGTAGGGATCATCCGGACGGCTTGCAGGGGGATTTACTCTGATTCCTATCTTCCTCAGGAAGTTTTTTGTATACAGGTCACAATCTATAATCTTGTATTTTCGGCCATAAAAGGTTACTTCTGTGTTGATATTGAAATGATACATAGTATAGAACTGATCTTGGTTAGGAGGTGGAAGTGGGATCTGATGCCGTCGAACGATGGGTCCTGTAAAACAGAATAAATTCATGCAGTAAATAATATTTGCTCTAAAGATCTCTACCCAACTAAGTTTAGGGGGAAAAAGAACTGTCCTAGCAAGGAAAAAAGGTGCATGGAAGAGGGACATTGAACTGACCTTCCCTAAGGAGCACATGGAAAGTAGAAAGAAGAGAGGTGAGCTAGGCTGATTCAAAAATACAGAGCCAGGACCTCACAACCCACAATCTAAAAGGAACATTATCGAAAAGAAAAAGAAAGGCAAGAAGAAGAGGGGAGGAGAAAAAAGAGAGAATATTTTAACTCTGTTAAAGTAATTRCACACTTAAATTTTCTTATTCATAGTCATTAAATCAAAGGACTGTTATTCTGAGAGTATTGAATTTGATTACATTTTAAAGACTAAAATTAAAAGACATTAAAAGATGRGGAAACTGCTATTGGCCTATCAGCTGAAAACTCTCAAATACATTGATGAATCGGGTGATGCTTCAAAAGTACTCACTGCTGATGAGCAAGAAAGTGGRACATCTTTCATATGAGGAAAGGTTGAGAGAGCTGCATCTGTKCAGCCTGGGACAGAGATGATTTGGGGTTGGGGGCACCTACGGATGTTTATAAATACATCATGGGGAGAACAAATRAGATGGAGCCAGGCTCTTCTCCATGGKGCCCATAAACAGGATGAGAGCAAATTAAAAGATACAAAATYACACCTGAGCATACACCTTTTTACTGTGAGCATGATCAAATACCAGAATAGGCTGCCCAAAATGGTTGCAAAGTCCCCGTTCTCAGAGATACTTGAAACCCAAAAAGGTCATGGCCCTGGGCATCTGCTCCAGCTGATTCTGTTTGGGGCGGGGGCGGGACTAGACAATCCTAAGGTATCCCTTCCAGCCTCAGTGATTTGCAGGTACTACAAATATTTTATAAACTACTTACAAGAATTTTAGAATCAACTTAAAAGCTACAGCCTTAGTAGGTCACACAAATTTGTAAGACATACATTAAAGATAGAAATGAAGCTGCATGGATGACCAGCTCTGATGTGTCCCAGGTTTGCATAGAATAGCAGATCAGCATAGATAGGACTAAACCCTTTCAACATTTTGAAAGAATAAGGACAACTGTCAAAGTCTTGCCACATCAATACCTMCATATAATTGTGTAAGAATACCCTGCAGAAAATAAAAAGATGGTCCAGTATTCCACCTCATGCTTGCTGCTGTGTTTACCAACCCAGACACCTCTGTAACACCAGCTTTACAATATGTATGCTCACTGGCTATGACCAGACAGGAATCACCAACCCATAATATTATAATAGTTACTGCCACCATAAATTCCCAAATTACAGGAATTACAAAAGGTGTTGCAACTTAAAAACAAATACAGTAAACATGCAAAAATTCCCAAACTAGAAATARTCCCAGTACCAACCTMCTCCTACACTAATAGATTATTAGGCACAGTTAGMTGAAAGGTTTATCTCATTTTTGCTCACTGGATCTCTTACCAGTGCCCTCAGCTGTGTACCTGCTGTGGTTTCTCACTGAATCCCTTTTGATGGTTTTACAATACTTCGTTTTGGAAAGTAGGTGAGGGTGGAGAGTGGCCTGGGGAGAGAGGGGATAAGGAGAGGCAGAACAGGAGGGAGAAAGATACCATTGTATGCTTTGTTTGGTGWTTGAATGGCCTTATTCCTAGGTTAGTCCATGGAAATTCTTCACTATTCACTTCATTTCCCTGWGGACTAATTTGTATGAAATACCTTCCTTTACTACATTAGCAGAGTTGTTTGTTGAATTCTAATTCCTACAATGAAAACATGTCCTTAATTTTTCAGGGGAATAAAGCAACAAAGCAGATTTACTTTATGCACCCATTAAAATAATTATTTAAGATCCATTCAGCATTCTGATGTTTTACATATACCAAATCCAGTGGTCTGGTTACTGACCTTTGACTGTAAAATAAACTTTAACCTGTTTCTGTTTAAGGATATTATACACCTATTTAAGGAGTATCCTCATGAAAGATGTTAGAAAATGGGGTAATTAGCACATTTTAATGGGATRTAAAACTGAATTGCATTAGCATTAACAAAACCAAATACTTTAAAATCTTTTACCTGATTTTGGCTAGTCCTTAGGTCAATCCATAGGTAACAGGGTAAGTCAGAGCGTGCAAATCCTTTTGAATCATCACTTTTATAATATTTAAATTAAATTAATTAAAATATCATGGTTGGCAATTTTCAAACATGAGGTGTTTTCTGAGGGTATATTCACCTCAGAGYTGGTGAATAAGCCTCAGCTAGTTTTTCATACACCTTTTAAAGGTGAAACAAGCTCATTTTGTCTGAGGGATAAGAATTTCTTTCCTAATGGAAAATGTCTTGTAAAGATAATCTCTCTAGCAATCCTTCACTTTTATTAGGTATCACTRTGCCTGATCTACACGTGTAGAGGGTACATTTCATAATGTTGAATTTGAAATTTAATAAAACCTGATCAGCTGAGGTTAGGTCTCATCATTTTTTGAATTGCTCTTCCTTCTGGAAAATAATAAATTTCATCTAGAAATTTGCTGCAAGTTAAAGGAGGATGACAACCTGTGCAATTTTCAAGCTGCTCAGGATGGACAGCTATTCCTGATTGTTCTTTGATTGTCAGTTTATGAAGCAGGGCATGCTGCTACACCACCAAACATTAATGTAAATATTTGCATCTGGTCAGATTAAAGCTCTGCTCTGCCRTGCTTTTGGAAATGGAGATGAGGTGTTGCTTTTCTCTGACAGTGGTGGTGGCATTGAGCTTCGACACCGTAATTTGTAGCAYATCTTCATTTCTCCTGGGGCTTCAGCAGCTGCTTAAAGAGATCTTACTAGTAGTGAAGGCCTTTTGACAATGGAGCTGGGCAGCAAATAATTTGGCCTCTGCTAGTTCTCTGCTCTGCATAAGAAATTAAATGGTATCTGCAGTTTCCTCAGCACAGCCCTCTGACTCTGCACAACTCAAGAGGGCATWAGAGAGAGGAGAGGAATGAGTAATAACTGGAGTTTGTACACATTTTGCTTGCACAGAAAGGAGGAGAAGCCACCACTATTATTCCTGCAACACAAAGTGTTCATCCCAATAAACAAGGAGGCTTCTTACATTCACTTACTCACCCTTCTCAGAACATAGCAAGGTCATGATTTGGCCACCATCAAATATGGMAAAATCACAATTATTTCAAGGCCTCAGGGAGGCTTAAACTCTTAGATAATCTGTTCTATTGGAGGAGCTGATGCAACTTCACTTTCCCACTTGTACTTTCCTCTTCAGCCAGCCGGCCTTGGGAACCCAGCCAGGAGGCAGCTCTCTTTTTCAGCTGGCTGACCTTGGGGAAACCAGCCAGCTGCTCCACTCTGCTCTGGCTTGCAGGGTCTGGATTGCACTGGAAGCTACAGTCAACCCCATGGGAACAGAAATGACCTTTTGATAAGACAGTATCAGCCAGCCACAGTCCTGTTAACTGGGAATTCGATGTACAAAACACTTGCAACTCCCATATCTAGCCTGGCTCTCTATGGGAGAATTTTTTTTTTATACTGAAAGAGTAATTATTATTCTGGCTGTGGAAGAAGCTTTTGGAGTTTGTTATGTGGTCAAGTTTACTGTCCTTCTCTCCTTATCTTTACTTGGTCCTTGTGCACTGTGATTGTCCTGCTGTTTCTTGCTTCGATTCTGGTTTTTCAAGTTCAAGGTCTTTGCTTTTCTCCTCAGTATGGATTTCTTCTAATGTTTCTAATATTTTCCAAATAGCAAGGCAGTATCCAAAATTAAATGAAGTTTAAATTTCAGTTATTTAGTAGCAACCTTCTACGTCCAAATTCATGTCCAAGTAAAGCAGCCAATTTCATAAAGCAGTTTTTAAAGTCACTGAAACATTTCCCACAGATCATTTACTTCATTGCTCTGAAATTTTGATCAATGGTAAAAGCACATTTTCTGGCTTTTTTATTTCTCTGAAACAAATTTGTTTTAGTTTTGTAAAATTGTAATTGAACTTAGAAATTCTTCTGACTTCTTTGACCACTATTCCTTCACCAGATCATCTCCCTGCAGTCTGTAAGCCACTTCAAAATTTCTTTCTGCAAAGCCACARGCACTACAAGAGTATAAGGGGAAACCACTGCTGCATTTCTCCAACCCCACCATTCCCAGGGACACCCATTCCAACCACCAAAATCTCATTTGTAGTTATGGCACAAGCACTGTAATCCCATGGCCTCAAGGTATTAACCAGCCAAGCTAAGATCTACCCTTGATCTACCCTGTCACAGCTCTACCTTCTCTCCAAGAAGCCTCCTGAAACAGCCATCCCAGAGGTCTGGTTTACATCTCTTTTGACAGAGAAAACATCCAAGTTAAGGTCACCACCACMTTCAACAGTTCAATTCTACTTTATCCATCACTGGTTTTTGCTGTTCCTCCTTTGCACGACCCCTTTTCTGCCACTGCCACTCTAAAATTCTTCATACAGACTGAGCCCATCCTGCTCCTGATGTCCACAYACCTTTTTCTTCACAGACATCCCCACACCTGTACTCTTTTGTTCAGTGCAGTTTGCCTTTTAGCAACCCAAGCTCTCTACAGTGGAATTCTCCTCTACAAATCTCTGGAATTCTAATTAACTGAAAAGTTGTATTTCAGCAGATGTGCAGAGAGCAGCATAGTGGTCAAAGATCCTGAACTTCAGTTCAGCTCCTCACTGTGTTATGACCTTTTCTGTATGATCATGGGTAAGAGTTTCATTCCTTTGTGCTTCACTTTACCAGCTTCACAATGCAGACAGTTACACTCCTGTTGTTCTTGGGCTTAGAAGTTCTGAGTCAGGAAAAAGAATTTGAATAATATAAGATAGATAGATAGATAGATAGATAGATAGATAGATAGATAGATAGATAGATAGATAGATGCATTGAGAGAGGGATAGAAATAATTATAACAAAAGGGGAAATAAGACAATTTTGTATTGAAATTGGAATAAGATTAGCAGCCAATGATTTGGTATATTTTTTTTTAAGAAACATTGCTTTTGCCTGCATTAAACAACAAATATTTAGAGCCCTTATATATAATAACTTTGTCAAATATTTAGAGCCCTTATATATAATAACTTTGTCATTGGTCTTCAGTTATGGAGCATGAAGTCAATCCCCAAGTGCAAGCGAGCAGAGAGTCCTCTGATAGGATCTCCATCACCTCTTTCACTCTACATCATATTAATCTCTAGGAGAACAAGAATATTTATGTAGATGTTTATGATAAAGTATAGGCTCCATATCTATGCATCAACTGTGAGGCCCAAACACATTCCAAATATTGGGGCTTTCAATCTACAGTTTTTCTTCCTTACCAGCCCAGGTACCAGCAACAAATAAGTTAAGAGCACTTTTGAGATCCTGGATCATTTATTTTCAATCCATCAGTTAAATATGTTGTGTATACATATTTATCCCACATAAAGTATTCAGACAATGTCATAGAGGCTTTCAAAATATCCTTGCGTGGAAGACTGAGAATATTCTTGTTTCTCTCTAATACCATTCAGTTAATTTTAGGTCATCTCAAAGGTGTCTCCAACAATCATTAACACAAGATACAAGCAAGGAAACAGGAGGAAATTGTAGCCTTCCTGTCACCAAAGGAACAGGACTAGACTGCCAGGAACATCGGGGCTGAAGAGGCCTGCACAMCCCATGGTACAAAGACAATGAAAATTACTCCTTCAAAGGAATCAGCTTTGAATTCGCTTTATCCTGCTCTAATGAATCTGGCTTCCAGCTCCCCTTTCAAAAGCATCATCTCTGACTCTCTGTACTTCCTTTGTCRGTGGACATTTGCTCTAAGCCACAAACCCCAGAAACAGCCGCTCCCACTCTTGGGGCACACAAGTCAAGGAAAACCTAAACCTGATGAAGTCTCCCACCTCTTTTCACATGGGTGCAGGGAGGGGTAAGTGTAAGCTCTCAGGGAAAGAGCTCCAACATGCTTTTCTTCACATGAAAAAGCACTTGCCCAGGTAGGACTAGGACAAGGTTTCACTGCATTCAAAATCCAAATCCTTGCTGACAAGCATACAAAAATTCTGGCAAGACTTCCTCAACACCTGGACAGCAGTGCCTGAAGTWCCAATTTAAGAAGAGATTCATGGGCAATTTTATCCCAGTCCTAACCGTAATGATACATGTAACGTCTTCAAATATTATCTTCCTCTGTAGACAGAAAAATTGACAGCCTCTGCTGATTTGGGAAAAGAATAAGGTAGTTAAATGGTTAACTTAGTTTTGGAAATTGCTGTGCTAAGAATGTATAAAATGTACAAAACATCTTTGGGGACTGGGAGGTGCAGTCATCCCAAGACATCCTGCTCCTCTGGATTATATCCCTTGAAAACTTTTAATTCTGGCAGTGACCCATAAACACCAAGAAGCAGCAGCTGTGTTCCGCCTCTGCAACAGGATGTTGACCACTAGATCACATTTTCTTAACATAAACCAAGTCCAATAATTCCCCAGTAAATCAGCTCAGTAAACCCTCCTCCTGAAGTCCTCAGGCTGGTCCCAGTGCAGGGATGTGACACTGAGGCAAGGCAGCCTCRTAACTTAAGAGGCATCAAGGAAGAATTACTGTGCCAAGAGCACTTTAATCATAAAAGAACCAAAAGCCAGAGTCACAAAAGACTCTGTCGTTCAGTAATGGCACAGACACTGCAGTAGCTCATGAACAATTACAGAGCTGCTGCTACAGAACACCAGGCCAGTGCCAAGATGGGAGGAGCCAGGCTCAGGAATAGAGATCTAGAACTCAAATTGCTTTTGCAGGAGTGACACAACACTGACAAAGACCTTAGCACCATATCATTTCAAACTACTGTGTTAGAGAAAAAATTGTAYGTTTGAGTACGGGAGAGGATTCAGCTTTACAAAACCCACACCTTGAGAAACTAYGACAATAAAAAAGTTCACATCATGATCTGTAACAAGAAAAGACAATTATAGCTTTGTATTAACATCCCATTTCAGCCATAAGAACTCACATTACATATCCTTTGGAATGGATCAAGACTGTACTGAAGAAAGATATAATGGGGAAAAAAGGGTACCAAAAAAAMCAGATACCTTGAGTTATGCCACTATTTTCCACGTGGGGCTCACTCACTTGAATTGTATCATCTTCAAGGTAGTAAAATATTTTACAATGTCTGATTCTATACAGCTCTTGATTTTTGTCAGGCACTTCTTCTTCAAAATAGGCATCAAAACACAACGCCTATTAAAAACAATAAAAATAAAGCAGCAAAATCTCCAACGCTTTTGCAAAATATGTCAAATAAACTTGTATARGTTATAAGTAACTAAATGTATGGGTTTCAGGAGGTAGATTTATTTCTCAGAAATGTAAGAACACAAATCCACATTAAAATACATAAATTCAAAATTCTTTATTCGGCATTTTTATTATCATGACATCTAAGCAGAGATGGAACTCTAAAGTAAAGAAATAAATCAAATACAAAACTATCAGCAGGCTGCTTGAAAAATCTTCCAAACAAAGCATTTCTGATAACACAATGAGATGCCTATGTACTGAAGCAAATTTTAGACTGCTATTCTATGAATTAGTAAAAAATACAGTGCGTGATGACAGTAAAGGCTTTACCATCAAGGTAAGTGGAAGGAGGTTTTTTTAAGCAGATCCTGTGAGCGTTCAAATGAATGGAACTGAAGACTATTAGAGAGAAATGACATTTTTTCAGGAGGCATTTACAGCTGTGCAATATGGGCATTTCAAAACTCACCTGATTCTGCAATTCAGCCCGTAGGGAAATCTCACAAAGCATAGCAACTGCTCTTCATGGCCTCTTGTAATAGCAAAAATGAAAAAAAACCCACCTTCACAGGGTAGGTGCTCAGTGGCCCTCCTACCTGGAGATCCCAGCTCAAGATCAGATACCATTAAACAAATTTTGCACTTCTTGGTATCATTTTTCAACCACCAACACCAAGGTTAAGGGAACATGCAAGATGCATCTACTTCCTCGTGCATTATCTAGCAGGATGCTTGCTCTGGTAAGTATGTCCAGGAAGGCATTAATTAAAACAGGTTTCCATCCTGTCCCCTCAAAACATTTGGGTCAGCCAAATCAGKGTTAATTTACACTTTATTTTTCACACTGGTTTCATTTAATATATTCAATTACCTTTACTCTTGCTCATGAGGCATTTCAATGAAGCATTGAAAAAAAGAATTTAGCTGTTCCCTATGTTTCAAAAAGCATCTAACAGACCATGAGTTGAAAATGTTTAAAATCCAGTAACCTGGCTGAGATCCGTACATGACCAAATACACTGCCTCATAGTCTGCACTCTTTTTGCATGTGCCTTTGGGAATTAAAAAGTACTTCCATGAGTACTGAAGACAAAAATTTTGTAACACCTAATAGACAAAAACAATCTCCTTTCCTACATCTGGGGAGAAAGAACTAGCAGCTTGCCCAGGAACACACACAAACAGCCACCCTATGTCCTGCTCAGACTCCTCTGCCACAWTCCCTTCTCTCAGGCAGGTTAAGGGCAAGGTGAGAATAACTCTGTTTCTAGAAATCATTTCAAGGGCTCAGAGCCCACTAATTTTCAGCAACCATTAAACAGTATGACAGACACATTTTTGGCATCAACTCTCCTGCACTGTGATCCTCCACCATTAGAGAAAAAAGATTATAATCAATGACATAGCTGTTACCTGTTAAACCTGGTGGCATTAGATCTTCACACAAAATCTAGAAATCTCAGTTATAGTTTGTTTAATTAGTACAACATGMGAGTTTCTGAACAATGTATAGTCTTGAAAATAAGTTAAAAAATTAATACCTGTCCACATTTTTTAACTGTGGATTTCACTGTTGCATGTATCAAACATAAAAACACTGGAAAAAAACATCTGACATACAATAGACACAACACAAACTCTGTCAACCTTCATCTCTTCCTCTTTCAGTTAATTTGAACACTGGTGTAGAGTGCCATTTTTAGTGATCAAATTATTCTTCCTGGCCTCCAGCTACTTCTCTGGGATGACCAGGAGCCCTGTATAAATCTCTTGAACACCCCAGGGGACTTACAAGGTACTATCTGAAGGTAGTTCARACAAGGTACAGTCTGAACATCCTGGGCTTCAGCTGACAAGGATCAGAATTTCATTCCTCATTCAGCTGTGGATAAGCCATGAAACCAATGGAAACATGGAAAMTTCTGTCTCTGTTCTGTCACTTCCACTACAATATAGACATTTGATGAACACACTGTTCAAGAGCCCTATTTCATTAGTAATTGTTCTTAATTTTGTCAGTGATCTCTTCTGAGMAAGTTGTCTCACGAGACACCAGCCAGGCAAAGCTGTCTGTTTGCACAGAACTCCAAGCTCAATCACACCCTTAATACACTGGATTTATTTCTTTCTCTGAGCATACATTTATGCCCTGGTTTATTCCATTTGAGGAGTTTGGGCAGATTCTTTTGCACTCACATTTTATTCTCTTTATACCCTTATCAACATGCTAGTGTATGACTGAAATATATGCAGCAACCAACTGCAATTTTGCAGATCAAAGCAGATGATTCAGGAAATGTGAGAAGGGGAAGGGATAGAAAAGATGACTTACTTCTCATTTTGAAGTGAAGTTAATCTTAAAAACACTCAAAATGTAACATTTCCTAACTCGAGTCTCATCTGCAACACAAAACTATAAAGTTCCCATCCCACTCCTTAAAAAATTTAATGTTACCTATGAAAACCAATAATAACAAATATTGATTAAACTCTGTGGCACTTTGTAAAGTGCCACAAAGTTTCCATAGCACCTGTGGTAGTCAAATAACAAACATCATTTCAAGCCCAGGAGGCCTTGTGTGTGTACTTAATCATAGAAGAAATTAAATTTACACCTGCTTCATATTAGGTAAATGAAATTACAAAAACTATTTCTCAGCCTACTTAATAATGTTTTATGCTTGTCCTTCTTCCAATTGCTTTTGTACTGTCGAAAGTTATAAGCCAAAGTGGTAAGAAAGCAGCTTACATTTCAAAAGATAAACATCTACTCAAACCATTTTTCATTCAGTCCATTCTGCTGAGTTCCAAACTGCAGCACTGAAGGACAGAGCTGCATTCCAGGCTCTTAACTGGGGAAGTTAATTAGCTGGATGGTAAGCACCCTGTAACAATCTGCAATTMATACAAACACATGAGCCCTCCAGAGGCCAATTCTGAACCTGCAAACTCCTGTCCCGAACTGCCCTGTGGAGGCAGACTCTGATTACATCAGGAACAGCCAACAGCCAGCAAGTTTCTCTCACCAGCCAAGGCCAGTGCCTGATGCTCAGTGGAAGGTCCCACTGCCTCCTGCTGAACCCCTTGATTCCATAAACTTGGGTCCAAGGCCTGAGAAGGCAATACACCCCTCCTTGTTCCAAGAAGGGAGTAGGAAAAGTAAGTCCAGGTCTGGCTGAAGCCTTAACACCTGGGCACACTGGAACAGTTCATACCCAAGCACATTGCTGTGTGAGCAATAGCAGGGATTTCAGAGGCAAAGCCAAACAAAAGCATGTGAGCTGTTCAAGCCTTACATTTTCTTGTTRTAGTTCTGGTCTGCCAAAGATGAATGTGTAATTGTACTGCAATTACCTGCATGACTACTCTTTAAATGCAAAAATTATGAGATTAGCCATTCTTCCCAATATTTAAATACCATAATCATTTAGTCATGCAACATTTCTGCGATCTGCTGAATGATTCCTTTTTCTGGATCACTTTCCTTCCCTGATTAYGGGCTTTTTGCTTTAGAAATAAAACATCTCTAAGTAGAATTTAATCACAGAAAGCAACAATAGTGTGCTACAAAATTCTTGTCATCACCGGTTACAATTATTTGATAACTCTCTAACTTTAAGTGTCACTACATTCTTAGAAAATAAAAAATAACATTAATTTTAAATTCCTGCGTCCATATCAGACGTACTCTATTACACGTGAACAAATCATGCAGAAGTCAACAAGGCTTTGAGGCAAGCATTATGCATGGTATAAGTGCTGCAAGCATGTAGCACTCCACTGAGTTTAACGATTTTCAASTGCCCATGCACGTTTTCTCCTGACTGGGGTTTACCTTACATTCATTCTTACCAGGTTGCCAAATAACTCCTTTTCTATCATCATTTTCACTAAAAAGGAAGATGTTGCCCACTCCCTCATTTTTGTTACATCCTGTAAGAGACGTATCCCAATACAGAAATAATTTTATATATTGCTCTAWGGCATTATATATGTTTTTATTAATTGTCAAACATATGAATATAATGAAAAAATACMTGCTACCACACTTTTTGTCTACCTAGAAGCTTTTTTTGCATGCAGAAAATAATCTTYGAAATACCTGACTAATGGAATTTCATCCTTATACTCTGTCATATTGGAGCTATTAATTTTTTTTTTTAAATGGATTTTTACATACCTGCTTGTCAAATGCTATCCAAGCAGGAGCACGACTTCCCGGTCCTGAAGGAAACACACTGTTCATAGGTTTCACGAACTGACCAGGTAGCGGTTCACCTCCTATTCCACTTTTATCGTCAAACAGCATAGGAACATCATTGGCATAACCAAAGAGCTGTGACCTATGGAACTTTTCTCCCCCAAGCTGTCAAAAGTTCAGAAGAAAAAGAGAAAAAATAGTCTGTGTGTTTGTTTTTAAAATCTTAATACTACCCATCTAGGCAAGGAGGATTAATCATGCAAAAATTTCTTGATAATTACTTTTAATACGGAGTCTAAACACCTGTAATAACTAGAATSCCACATGTGAAGTGACATTTTACACTGATCAATTTGCCCATTTTATAGACAAAAATGGAATAATATTCCAGTAATTTACCTAGGCTGAGAGACTAGATGATACCAGCCCACCACACTCCTTCCCTACAACAAGGATTGAGGCACRTGGTAGAAAGAATCAAGTCACCCCCAAGAACTGTTGTAAAAGGTAAAGATCTTTCCCTACAGCACTCCAGAGGACAAATGGAAACACTTCAGCAGCACTCTGAGAACAGCCTGCTCTCGTTATTCATGTCAAAGATCTTATTTACACTTGCATCCCCGAGCGCAAAGTTCCTCTGTGCCAGCGAATACACTTGAATTTTGGGAGGTTGGATCTGAATCAAAAGGCAGACTTTCATTCCATCTGGGAGTATTTCAAAAGGTCTCTGTAGTGATYTCTCTATATCATTACTGAATTTTCAGGCAATTAAGGATAGAGTGCTTAAAAATATAGGAACAACCAACAGCAAAGAAAACCATCCTGCCCACTCAAATTTCTTGTCTGGGGCTGKAGCCAGTCTTCAAGTGACACAGAAAAGATTCTGGGTTCACATAAATATCCCTCCTGCCCCTGGGAATGTCCCTCCTAATCAGTAGGAGGAGCAGCAGAGCTGACTGCTTTGCTGGCCAGTTCCCTCCAACGAAGGCAGCTGCTGTGAGCTGGGTTTGGGCAGCAATCCCTTAATGACCCCACACATCAGTCTCATAGAAGAGGACAAGAAAATAGGAACAGCCAACAGAAAACTCAGCTTCCTTCCAYAAGTAGCAATTCTGATTTGTTAGCTCCTCTCACTCTGCTGTTCTTCCCTTTCTTGCTCTCTCAAGTCCTCAAAATACTTTTTGTGGGAAGGCAGAGGGGAGCCACGGGGCAACTGYACCCTGGCATATGCAGTAAGGGGAGAGAGAGGCCATCAGAGCTGTGCCTCCCYGCCTTGGCCTGGGACTGGGGGAACATGAGGTAAGATGAGACTGAAGTGGGAGGAACTGATGTTATGGGTGAGCACAGTAAAGGTCCTGGGTAGAGGAACAGGCTGGACAGCAAAATGTTTCAATTTTTCACAGCAGCACCAGAGCACTATGTCAGTAAAGTAGTAGGGGGACAAAACTGCCTCCCCACTCTATTTGGAAGACTGGGCATCACTGATTATCACCTGCATATGTGTAAACCACTACTCCCCAAAAAGGTGTAGACAGCTCTAAATTAAAATAATAAATCAAAAAATGGTACAAATAATCCTTTTTCATGATGACAAATTCGAGTGTTCTGAGGTGATGTAACACACACTCAGCAGAGCAGTTCTGGGAACAAGTGCAAGCAGTGAAGCAGCAAAACCTGGAAGTACTCAAGCAGTTATTTCATTCTGCCAGTATGAAAGTCAGGAATCTGAAAGCAAAGAACCAGCCTCATAGCACAGAACAATCAACACTGGTCCACARGAACTCCTGCACAATGAGAGTCACAGTCTGAACTGTTCACCTGCCTCCAGGYGCTCCAAATCCAATGGCACAGGACACAGAGCTGCTGACACCAGCAGCTCAATCACTGCTTTAGCTTAACCCCTGCTTAAAATCCTTTTGCACATCACTTTAGCAAGGACAGCAGTATGAAAAAGAATACTTACTATTTTTACAAATGATTATTTTTAATACCATGATAATCAATGGCTATACYCTTGCTTAGGTTAGAAATAGCTGAGCTAGCTATTTGACACCCTTTGAAAATTGCAAATGAGATTAGATTCACATACTGGGGATAGAAACAATCAGGGCTTTGGAAGCACATCCCCAAATGAAGATGCTTAAAAGACAAGCAGTGTTTTGAACAAAGGTGGATAAAAGAGCATGCAGAAAGTATCATAATTTAAAGAATAATACAAAAGAAATGGAAAACTACTCCTCAAGATATAATTCAAAACCAAGAGTAAATGAATAAAAGAGAAAATCAATAAAAGGAAATGTTAGTATGCAGACTAGGAGCTCATGGGACCCCCTACCACAGAGCATTGCTCAAACCTGGCACATCTGCAGGAATAATGCCCAAAATAAAATATTTCATATCAGCACAGTTTTGTGAGCTGTGATATAAAATGTCCTGTTCCATTGTGCAGCGGGAGCTCTGACATTTAGGCATCAAGAGCAGATCTTCGTGTGGTCACCCCACCTYTCTGACCAGAAGTGAGCACAGGTGCTCTCCTGGAATCTGGAATAGCCAGGCACTGACAGGGGCTGGCACCTGCTTTGTAACGCATCTGCACTTGGGATGGTCTCTCCTCTCTCCTTTTGGGTGCTACTGAACTGCCTTTTCTTCTTCTATTTCTTTTTTCAATATTTTTGTTCCTCAGTAAGCTGAGAAAGAGCTGGGGAGAAGTCAGAAAGGAAGGCAGCTTTCTGCATTTATGGGTTCAAATGTACAATAACTACAGTCAAGATGAATTTTGAAAGGGAATTTTCTAGGCAGAAACGTCTGATTTATACTGAAGGTGCTACAGAACAGATCCACTCTCTGGCACAGCAAGCATTTAATTATTTTSTCTCCCTTACCAAAGCATAAGTTAGGGAGAAAGGCACAGTTAGCAAAGCACAGTGAGAGTGGCAGTTTTCCTGAGCAAAGGAAAGATTTTAATGTCCTCAAAGCTTCTTCTGGAAGTATTTCTTGTTCATGTGTTTCTGAAGTTTATCAGCTACAGTATGGCAAGGTCAAACCAAATMCAGGTTTGACCCTACTGAAATTTCCAGAATTTTGGGCTAAAATCACAACAACCTTAGAATTTTATATGAAAAATACATGACCAAACAGCTTCAATTCTGTTAAAGAATCATTTGTGTCTAGGGTTTGACAAGAAGATTTCTTTAGATTCCTAATGACAGAATTACCTATCTCCTTCTTCCAAAAAGCACCTAAATCCATAGACAAAACAATCTCTTCTAAAAGTCGGTACAGTTATTTCTTAAAAAAAAACCCAAAACAAGAACAACAACAAAACCAGAAAGTTTAACAAAAAGATCAGTTATAATTGAGGATCACAAAAGAGAAAAATTTCATTTGGGAAACTTCAGCTAATGAACTCAGACCACATCCAGCCTAAAAGAGTGACAGAACATCATGCTACCTCCACAGTGATATTAAATGACCTCTAAAAGAAATCTTTTAGAGAGCAGGGAAAGAGCTTGTGCTAATGCAGCTCAGCTGAACAGGCTGTGGATCTGCTGAAAAAAGCTGGACATTTTCTGTGAGCCTAAAAAATACTGAGGATCCACTCAATAGTGACTAATACAAAGGTCAGGGTTCTCTGACTGCAGCTCTTGGCTTTGCAAACTGAGCCCTGCAGTCCTTGGGAAACGCTGCCTCGTGCTCACTCCATCTTGCTCTGTAATGCAGCCACAGCAAACTCCYCAGGGAGCTGCACATTCCAGCTGAACCAAGCACAGCTGAAAATCTCCCAGCACAGCAGCTGGAGTGATGGGAGAGCCCTCAGTGGGGTCTCAGAAGCCACATTTTTATTCAGTCCCACCAGGAGCTATGGCAGAAATGGCAACTCAGTTCTGTACCGTCTCCATCTGTAATTCCCAGCTTGAGAACACCAGCTGCACCGTGGATGTCCTGCTCAAACCCTGTGTCAGGATGAACTGTGGCATTTCTGAACTATTCTAGGCTGCTGATACAGTCTGCTGGCTGCTTCASCTAAGTGATGGAAATAAATGCAAATGCTACATACAGGGCCAGCTAAATTAATGTGATTTTCAATTCTTCTATCATCTCCAGCTCTCAGGATGTTCAGAGGTTAATTGGTCCTGGTAAAGGAGGAACACCCTAAGACATCGTTCCCAGCAATTCTGGTGCTAYGCTAACACATCACAAAACAAGGTGCATCAGTGCCATAGCCTGGATCAGGAAAGGCATGGATCTATCGGAGCAGGTCCAGAGGGGGGGGCACAAAAATTGGCAGAGGGATGGAGCACCTCTCMTATAAGGGCAGGCTGAGAGTTGGGGTTGTTCAGCCCAGAGAAGACCCCAGAGAGACCTTRTTGGAGCCTTTCTTTAAGGGGGACTGTAAGAATAAAGGGGAAGGACTTTTTCACAGAGCTGGTTGCAACAGGACAAGGGCTTGTAGCTTTGAATTAAAAGAAAGCTGATGTAGGCTAGATATAAGGAAAAAACTATTTACAGTGAGGGTGGTGAAACACTGGGACAGGTTGCCCAGAGAGGTGGTGGATTCCATTCCTGGAAATATCCAAGGTCAGGTTGCCCTGAGTAATCTGATCCAGTGGAAGGTGTTCTGCTCATGGCAGGGGGATTGGACTGGATGACCTTTAAAGGTCTCTTCTAACCCAAACCATTCTGTCATTCCAGCCTCCTCTTAGTGTGTGGGAGAAGACACAGATGGATAAATGAAAGKGCCCAGAATGCAACCATGACCGGCAGCTACAGAAGATTTGGGTTTGGAGGTTGTGAACAGTGAGAGATCTAGTGGAGCAGGGCTGAAGGGCAGGAGGCAGTGGAAGAGGCTCAGGAAAGATGGCCAGGGAAAGAAGAAAGGACAGCAGGGACACTCACAAAGAGATTGGCAAATACTCTGTCAAGAAAAACTAATGTCCCATTCTGTGGGTTACAGAGCAGCAGAAAACATTTCAGGCAGGAAACAGAGAGACAGCAACAGTAGCACAGATGGACTGTTCCACACTTCTGCAATTAAAAAGGAAGATATGGAATTTCTACTGTGCCACTAAAGTTTGCTACAGAAGTTTTTGCAGTTTTTCAAGGATGTGTTTTCCCGCTGAGGTCTTTAAACTTATTGTCCAATTCTCTAAGAAATGTCATGCAGAATCGTTGCATGGAATTTCCTCTCTGAAAAGGATTTCAAACCTCAGGCAAGAAAATACAGTGGTCAGCCAGCATTTGGAAAATCTGACACACGTATGTGTTTCTCACCCTCCTCATTAGCTGCTGACATAGGCAAGGACATCAATCCTGTGTCAGAAGGAGCAGCTGCTTTTGAGAATGGGAGGCAGAGCAGGAACACTAATAAAGTGAGTACTGATATTCCAACCAGTGCCATCCCTAACACAAGGGATGTCCAGCTCCAAACACAAACCTTTTCTTGCAGTAACAGAGCAATCCTATTATGTGCTGTGTTTCCACCATGTGCTCAAAAATTATGGATTGTTATATCTCCTCAACATCCAGAAACAAAAACCACAGGTGCTGCTAAGGAGCAGGACATCTTTGGACTTCTAAGAGAGGTGAAGGGGGTTTATTTGATGGATGGACTTATGTGTACACAAACTACTGTAATTTTGATTTTAAAGACACTTGAACACTACCTTAAAGCTCTGATTTTCAGGAGGCAGCCCAGCCACCTTATCAAACACATCCAAGGTAGACCAAACACACATGTAYTCCTCTTCCACTGCTTTTTGTGGGCCTATACATGAGGCAGGTGGAAGTTTTAAGGGCAAACACAAGAGGATTTCACTAGGTGCTTGAACAGTGATGAGTGGAGTTAATACCCATAATTATAAACCATGGACTGACAGGAAGAGCAATCCCCTATCTCTCATGCATCTTTCTTCAGGGAATGCTTTGCCACTATTGTTTCTGTGCARTAAGAGATGTTGATGGTGATGCTCAGTGTCCTAACAGGTGAAAACACTACTTTCCTTTTCAACTTATCTACAGTAGTGACATTTTTTTTTCCTTTAAATATGTTGTTCTCAGCCTCTCACAGAGATGATGTGCCACTATTAGCTCCACTGCCTCAAGGACTGACAAAAAGAGCAATCTGGAGCCTTAATAAGGATCTAACCATGTTTTTACAATGCTGTCTCATGGCACTTTGTGACAGCTTTCACACCTTTAGCTCTCATAACAAACTCATTTTATGTACTTCAGCAAKGRGTGTTCAGTGCTCTCCRTTAGCAACTCTTTCCAAGCATGTGMAGTTAAATTGAAGTTTGGAGAACAATAAAGCCACAGATATCACTGAGCTGAGCTATTRTGCTTCCAGGCAGCAGGTACCAATGGCACACACCAATTCCAGTGTTGCCTATWTGCCCACTCAGCAGCCTCCTCACGTGTTATACACACAACCARCCCTTAACAATACAAACTTCAATTCACCAAGAGACTGAGTATTCACCACCAGACCTTTTTGGGTTTTTTCATTTCTCAAACAGCACCATCCTGCTTTTTCCAGGGAAAGAACCACCTGAAAAATTCTCACTGTTTCTAGGCTGGACWGCTCTTGCAAGAGGTCCTGTGTTTGCACACACCTGTGCAGTGCTGACACACCGAATGAGGCTGGGAGTACACRTATTTATACACAATTTCATACTCCCTGTACAGCACCTGGGCAGCTTTGATTGTGTCTACCTGCATTGTGTCTATCACAGAATCACAGAATGGCGTGGGTTGGAAGGGACCTTAAAGATCATTCAGTTCCAACCCCCTTTCCTGGTTAGGGACACCTTCCACTAGACCAGGGTGCACCCAACCTGGCCTTGAACACTTCCAGAAATGTGCTATTGACAGCTTCTCTGGGCAACCGTGGCCACAGCACATGTGAAAATGAGAGATTCCCTTCCAGATATTTCAAGATTACTAAGAATGCTACATTGTTTCATTTGCCTGCTGAAGGCACCAGCTAGAGTGCCCTGCTTGAATCCTCCCTTACCCCTTGCACCGCTTCACGATACAGACGGTGTTCAGCAAATCCCTATCTATCCTTCATGAAAAAGTTGGAAGCAGTGATGGCAGCCTTCTCTTTTGTTTGCTATGATAAAAATATCATCTTATTTAGTCTGCATGAATAGTATTGGCAACGCTGAAACAGCACATCAGCAYCCCTGTCACTGCCCCCTCTGCAAAGCCTTTTTGGTTTATGTAGAGGGCGTCTGCCTCTCCGTTTTCTTCTGTTAGAGATACAAGAGCTCAGACTGCCCCACAGGAGCTGCCAGATCACAGTGAGGTTGGGAAAGACCTCTGAAATCGTCGAGTCCAACCACTGCCCGATCCCCACCGTGTCAACCAGACCAGGGCACTGAGTGCCACGTCCAGCCTTTCCTTAAACACCTCAGGGGACGGTRACTCCGCTGCCTCTCTGGGCAGCTCATTCGAGTGTTTAACAACCCTTCACGGGAATAAATCMCTCCTGATGCCCAGCCTGAACCTCCCCGGCGCAGCTTTAGCCGCAGCTCCGCCCGTCCTGCCGCTCAGCGCCCTGGCCCCGCCGCTGAGGCCGGGGGAGCTCAGCGCACCCGGGGGCGCCTCGCCTGCACCTGCCGGGCCGGGAGCGGCACAACGGCCCCGCCACCGCCGGGATCGCTCCGGCACGGCCCCCGCGGCAGCCCCGGCCCGGGGCAGGGCAGGCGGGCGGGCAGAGGGCGGGCAGGAGGCTGCCCCGGCGGGCACTCACGTTGCGGCGGAGGGAGTAGCCGGGCAGCAGCGGCAGCGCCATGGCCGCCCCTCAACCGCTGCCGCCGCCGCCCGCACGCCGCGCGGCGCTGACGTCATGCGCCCGTGACGTCACGGCGCGGGGAGAGGCGCGAGAGGGCCGCGGGGGCTGAGCCGGGAGCGCGGAACGGGAACGCGATC
>NW_026623580.1:640042-642041 GCF_030028575.1 Malurus melanocephalus | reverse complement strand
TCCCATCATCCCGAACTGCTCCATCCCGGCTACAGCCCGGGGCGATGCAGGCAGGTCCCGGTTTTCCTCCGCCGCAGCCCCGGCCCCACAGAGCGCGGGGAGTGCAGCGGGGCGGGCCCGGAGTCAGCGGTAGCGAAGCAGAAATAAATCCATTATTGTTTTTATGTATGTCATTAATCAATAGGTATAAATATAGAAACAATATAATATTTAAATATTATGTCTAAATAATATATCTAGATACTATGATGTATCTAATATTATATCTCATCTGTTATATATAACTTTTAATAATATTAATAAATATATTCTAAAAGTAATATATAATGATATGTTGACATATATAAACAGAATATATTAATATATATAACATATATGTATATAGTATTTATTATTCATCTTTATTTTCTGAATGCTAAGTACATGTTAAATCCAACACTAACACATGCTAAATCCATTTCTTCAATTTTTCAGGATTAATGGCCACTTTCATCATGAATCTCTTAAAATTTGGAGAAAAGGAGGTTTAGGGCTGACCTTGTTGCTCCCTACAACTCCCTGAAAGGAGGCTGTGGCCAGTGGGGATCAGGCTCTTCCCCCAGGGAACAAGTGACAGGATGAGRGGACAAAGTCTAAAGCTGGTCCAGGGAAGGTTTAGGCTGGAYATCAGGAGGGATGCTTCATGAAAAGGGTGATKAGACATTGGAATGGGCTGCCYGGGGAGKTGRTGGAGTCACTGTCCCTGGAGGTGTTTAAGGAAAGGCTTCACGGGGCACTCAGTGGGGACACACAGTGGGGACACTCTGGTTGATGCGKTGGGGATTGCTCACAGGTTGGACTCGATGATCTCAGAGATCTTTTCCAWCCTAAAGGATTCTGTGAAAATTTACCTCAGGCCCAAAGCTTTGCCTTGCCCCCTTGCTCTCTCCCACCTGGTAAGGAGCAGTGACCTCACTGGACATGGTGCCCCCTAATACCCCTGGAACCAGGGTCACRGATGGGGCAAATCCCACTGCATTTGCCATTTTCTGCACCAATTAATTTTTAATGTTTTTCRTTTTGTGACTTTTACACAGCACATTTTACTCTGGGGCCCTGTCAGGATTGGGGGAGGGGAGGTGGGATGCTTTTMCAGCTTTTTGCTTGGTTTTTTTGCATTTCAGTCCGCTGGGATGGCGAAACTGGGTCAGTGGGTTTCCACCTTCTGGTTTCCCAGCTCTGTGCCATGCATCTGCATTTGCATTTAGTGTGGAAAGGTAAACATTTAAAATATATTTTAATTGAAAATTAGAGGAACCATCATTTTCATCACATTCATTTAGTAGTGTGGGTGGTATTATGCAAAGATTTAAATTTCAAACAGAAAATACAGTGAGAGTTTCTCACGGATGGCTGACGGGGGGAAGGGTTGTTTCTCTCTTTAATGGAAGTAACATTTTCCTTGTTAATAAGGGAGGATGCATTCCAGATCACTTCCAAAGCCAATTCCAGAGAACAGCAACCGTGCTRTGTTATATTCCTCCATTTTACATAAAGTTGTTCATTAATATGGGGGGTTTTAATTAGAAATACTTTTTACAGAAAAAAAAATTGTTTATGAATAAAATAGCTTAAACCRAAATATTCCAATTCTGATCTGCCATCACACTGTCTCAGAGGAGCTGTACTTCAGCTGCTAAATGTCTTTACTCTCRTGGATGGAGTGGATCTCCCCTGCCATATTTCATACTCTGTGATGCATCAGACCATGAAATTCCCATAACATGTCAYCCCTCCCTAAAACAGAGGCTCGTGGAACAGCATGGGCAATGTGTTCAGTCTGAGCGAGCCTGGGAGGGACTCCCTGTCCAGTCCCCGGGGAGCACTTGTGCAGAATTTGYGCTCTGGATTGGAAGTTAGCCAAAAATGTTCCAGTTTCCAAAAATGTCATTTCAGGGAAAATTATTTGGGGGTGGGGTTTTTTTGTTATTTTTGGGGTTTTTTGACAGAAGTTTGAAAG
>NW_026623580.1:607476-639863 GCF_030028575.1 Malurus melanocephalus | reverse complement strand
GGCAGGGTGGTTGAAATGTCTTTATATCCCCTCTGATCTCAATAATAAACTTTTTCTCGAAGGTTTCAGGCAGTATGGGCAGGGGCTGCATGTGAAAAACATGTGAAGGAAACAGCAGCCCTTCAATCATTTTGTTTTCTTTCAAATAAAAAAAAAGTATAATCTACTTTTGAAAACAATTGCTTCTTTCTACATTACCTTCTCTTTAGGGTTTCTCTCACATGTTTGTCTTTTTTGTTCCTTGCTCTATTCACTCAGCAGTACAGACCGACTGAAAACAAATTAATTTTAATGCCTTTTCTGGGAAAAATGAAAGTACTCCAGGAAAACCAATTTTGATAAAAGCTTTTTATTAAATGAAGATTGTTAATGACAACAACAGCGAGCAGTTGGCAGTAGTAAATTAACTGTGTGTTCTGACTRCTCTGCAGATGATAGTGGTGGATGTACACAGGACTGCATTAGTTGTGCAGTTCAAAGGAGGGAGAAAGCAGGGGGGAAGCTAAAGCTGGGGAAAACATGGTTTTTGTGATAAAAAAAACATCTATTTTTGTCTCTTTGTGTTAAGATTGAGTTTCACTGGCAAACTCGAAATGAGTAGGGGAGTACAAATTGTAAACTGAGCCAGCCAAAACTTTCCAAAGAGGCTTAATTTAAAAAAAAAATGTACTGGCTTTCACTCTGACCAAATGCTGTTGGCTCCAGGCTTAGTCCATTTGTCTGAGTGGAAGACCAGGTCTGACCAAGTTGTGTCAGTTTAGAACAGGAAAATTTAGAAAGGAGACCAGGAAGGTTTGACTAAAATCAGCATCATTTAATGTTGTTCTCTGTGAAAATGGGAGAGCCTCTGCTTCTGCCATCTGTGTGACTTTGTCCTCTTCCTGGGACTGGTTTTACAGGCTGTGTTAAGGCTGGGCTGCCCCAACATCAGATTGGGCTTCCCAGTTTAAAGTGAATTACGATCCTATGTGGATCATCACACCACACACTGAAACCCGATCCAAAGCTGAACTGTGGCATACACTGAATTAGGARCCAGAAATTAAGAATGGAAACTCACTACCTGTTAATACCTTCTTCCTTAGGCCTGTCTTGGAAAAATAYTGAATGCTGTGAGAGGCATTGCAGCAGTCACAGAGGGGGTTGGRTTAAGGGAATCAAACACAGCCCTGCCTGTGGCCAGCTCATATTGGGGGAATGAGAGCAAACCCCACCGTGGCTGTTCATTGTGGTGCACTGTCAGATGCTGCCATCAATGAACAGTCCCAGAAATACTGATTCCTTATGTTTTCCCCTGTCTTTTATTACCTTATTCATTTTGTTTCCACCACTCAATGAGCATGTAGCCCATGAAGATAATTTTTCAGTGGTCAAAAAGCAATGCTGAGCCAGCAATATTTGGCCATAGCTGTGGAGTGCTCCAGACAACCCACACAGGGAAAATCCAGCACCTTTGTGGCCATGGATCTGTGCTGGCCATGTAACACATGGGTACTCTGTGCATTTTTCCTGCAGCTGCCTCCTGCCCCAGGAAGGCAAAGTGGAAAGTGAATTTCCACATTTCRTGGCCTGTGTAGCCTTTTCCTCCTGATGATGCCCATGGGGGAGAGGAGAACAGAAAAACAGTTGGACCCATTTGGGTCTCACTGAAAGGTTTCCTTAGCTGGAATGACCTTTCCACATCTGATTGCTCCAATTCATCCTGTTCCACCAAGGCACGTTTGCACATGAGCCCCCTCAATGAGATGTGCCACGTCCTTTGGGGACAGAGGGGATGAGGCACAGTGTCCCCAAAGGTGCTCCCTCCCTGGCACAGCCCATGTGTGAGGGGCTGATTTTCCTGTCCTTGTGTCCCCACCCCATCTCACATCTCACATCCTCAGCCTTTGGAAACCCGATGAGAAATGTGCTCTGTCTCACAGAACAAGCTCGGTGGGCAAGTTTCACTTTGCTGCGCCTGTTTGAAGTGTTTTGAAGTTCCTGYTCATCTGATACCCAGCTCTTTTGCATAAGGCGTGAGCTTCTCAGGGGATATTTGCAATTAGCCTGACTTCTGTGTCATGGAAGTCAGAGAGACTAGAGGGGCTGCTTTCCTAAGTCCCCCACACTTCTGAAAGTACATGAAAATAGAAATTCTGGGGCTGATAGATAGCTTTGAGTTGCCCCCGCTGCATATATTCAGTGAGATCTGCACCAGGGAGTAGCTGTTCGGTTCCTCCTCACCCTCCTTATGTGGGCTGATTTGAGATGCAGGCACACTGGTGAAACAAACCTGACAGAAAAGTCTCTAATTYAATTCAGAGCGGAATACAGATTTTTTTTTTCCTCAATTAAGCTACAGACATTCATTTAATACAGCGTGCACTAGTTGCTGGGAAGAGTTGGAAAAACTTTTAAGTAACARCCCTAGCACTGATGGGAATGAAATACGAACGCGGAGCTTGGCAGAGACGCAGCCACACGTCRAAGTGCAGCTGAGGCCTGCCAGTTGTGTGTCACCTCTGCAGGAGCCAAGCAGTGTCACCTCTGCCAGAGCCAAGCACTCCTTCCTCCCTCCAGATAACAGATTTCAGGGCGAGGACAAATCCCTTGGGAGCACAAAGCCCCCGAGGGAGGGAGGCACAGTGGCTCTCACAGCTTGATAGGGCAGCCACCCCTAGACAGCCCCATGAAGGTCAGGGAGATGCCATTTGTCACCTCAAGAGCAGCACCAGACCCCTGCCAGAGGCTGCAGAAAGGATGGGGAGCTGCACTYGTGGGCACAAGAACGGAGGGAGGCAGCTCTGACCCTCCTGCCCATTATTTCCCTTCCACCACTCCTGGCCTCTGTGGGATGGCAATGGGACTGAACCCACACAGGTCACAAACATTTCCTGGCTTTCCTCTCACACAGCTTCTCTGACAAAAATGAGGAGTCTGGCTCAGCAGAATTCTCAATACACCTTTCTTCCCTTCCACCAGGGGTGTAACTTGCCATAGCCTRGCTCTCCATGCCCATTATCAAAGCTCTCTCCTGCAGCCAGCCAGGCACTACAAAACCTGAGAAACCCCAGCCCTGGCTCTGCTCAGCCAGACCTACCAGTCCCTTCTGCCCAGGAGAATTCTGTCAGCATTTCCCCAAGTCCTTCATGTTGCCTTGAGGATTCGCCATCAGCTGAGGCTGCATGACTGATCAGTTCCTTCCTCTTCTCTTATCCTCCATTTTCAGGCTTCATCTTTTCATCTGATGGATAAAACAACAACAACAACAACAACAACAACAACAACAACAACAACAAAAAAGAAAAAAAAGAAAAAAAACCCCAATATTTTAAATTCCCATGGCAATAAATAGATAGATTACAGTCAATTACCAGAAACTGCTATTGATCAAGGCTGGTTTAGAATTATACTTGCTTTCATGATCAAGATTCRAGTACAATTTGCCCTGCATTCGGCATCTATTTCAATCAAAATGAGAGGGGAGGAAATGCCACTTGTTTTAAATAAAAAGCTTTCAAGCTATTCTTSCAGGCTGCTTTGAGGATCTAGGACAGATCAAAGCTTCTTTGAGAATTCAACCATTCCCCTTCAAATATGATAGCTCATTGTCCATAGGAAAAAAWTAAGGCAGTATAAGTTATCAAAGCAGAAAGTGCATTTTGGATTTCCAAGCAGTGATCTCAAAACTAGTGAAGCCTGCCAGGATAATAGCAGAGCAGGAGTAACAGTAATCCTCTCTGTCACAAAGACCAAGGCATTGGCAATCACAGGCACCACACCAGGAATTGTTCCTTTATCAAATTCTGTCTTAACRACAGCTGGGTCATCTGTAGGGATCAAAAGTCTTGGTCAATACCAGCTTCTCAAAACCRGCTGCAATCAGTCAATTATGAATAGGTTAGGAGTTGAGGTTTACCTCAAACCTAATTCCTTTGCTGATTAGCACTTTATTCTAACTTCAGCCTAAGGGCATTCTTGGGAAACAGATCCTTTTGATCCTTGTTTTGGCATTGTCCTTTGAATAATGTATCTCTTTTTTGCCATCTGATGCCTTCTCCTTATGTAATGTCAGATAGCAATCACATCTCCTTTCAGCTTTGGGCCAAGTTCAGTGAACCAGACTTTTTGGCACATTGCCTGYGTGATAGTTCCTGTTTCTCCTGAACTCCCAGCTCTGCTTTGCTCTCTGCCTGCTTCAGTCCAAGTGCATCTTCCTTCAATAAAAGGCAGAAGTGCACAATTACCTAAAAAAAGCACTCACCAAGGTGCTGCACTGTTCCAGTCACTCTCATCTCTGCTTTCCTCTGCTTTGTCTCCTCAATATTTCTTCTCAATATTTCTTTTCCCTGCCTTTCTGCTTTCTTAGGTTTGCGCGTCTTCCTGCCCCTTCTCATTCCCACTTGCTCTGCTTCTTTTCTTCGCTGCTGCTTTTCTCATAGAAGGCCAAAATAAGTGAGAAAAATGTCAGGTTCTCCTTTCCAAACCTGTTGATTGAACGTGCTGAAGAATAAGTGATCTGCAGGGAATAGGATTTATTGGGCTGTTAGCTTGAATGGAGACGTCTGGCTCAGCCTGTCGAGTCTCTGAGCACAATTTCTCTCTGCACGGCTCCACTGCCGCTCTTCCTCTCTCTAAATGCACTTTGAAGGGCTTTGCTTTTGTATCACAGGGCCAGGAGTATGGGTAAGACCTAAKTTCAGGGATGGGAGAAGCAGACTTCAGTATCTGTCAGAGGTGGTTTTGTGCCCTTAAAATGTATTTTTCAAGGCAACTGATCCTGATGCTTCATGGCTAACTTGCCTTCCACCCATTGAAACGGAGCTGTCGTCCTGGTGGGGTTTTGTCTCTTTGTTTGGAGGCAACTGTGACAGCACAGAAAGAAATATCTTCACCTGGAGTTCATTTTGAGCTCACGATTAAAATCAGTTCTTTTTATGAAGAAAGTACCTATTTTGCTATCTTTCTACCTTAAAGTTGGGGCAAACTCCCGGTCTTGTCAAGAAAGGATAAAGAAGGTTTAAATGAGAGAAGAAACCCTTCTGCCATGCCAGAYATTTGCTGGTCACTAGCACATTCCACACCACAGCGAGACCATATTTATTTTTGTATGCTAAATGCTGTAGCAAGGTTAGCTCACAAATAAATAAATGAGTTGAGGTTCAATATTTAAGGAAATTTCAACTGGAACAAAAACTACCATGAAAGTTGAGGCCATAACAACCTCAAGAGTGTCCCTTTAAATTACACTTAATAAATAGCAGGGAGCTGAAGTGTTGTGTGGTTGTGCATACATTTGTAACAAATGGTTGCACAAATATTTGGCTTCTAACGATGAACTAACTGGTATGACATTTGCCAGGGAAAATTAATTACTTTAACGTGTGTCGGATAAAATATGAGATAATCATGTAATGCATGTGTGTGTGCTGCAGAGTGTTGCTGAGTGACTAAGTTATTACCAAAGGAAATTTATGAGAAACAAACAAGAAACACTCAGGGATGCTGTAAATGTCATGTTATGCTCAAGGGCCTTTTGCGGCTGAATAATTTTTATGTGGATGAGGAGGACAGGATCATGCTGTGAAAAATCAAGTTAGAATGAGTTAATTCTTTGTATTTGCACATCATTTTATTGGTGTTTAATGTAGCCGTGATGTTTCAGTTTCAAATTGTACGGACAGTTCATAGTGAAGATGACAAGATCGAATCAGACTGAACTGAGTGATCCAGCCTTATCTCAGCTTCAAATTTTAAGCGGTCCGTGTTCAAAGAGAAAAGCTGCTTGTTAAAGAAATGGGAAATAAAATGGTCCTGATAGTCGAGTCATGGCTGCTGTTTTGGGCMAAATTCTACTGCCTAATTTTTGTGACTTTTTGGAAGGGTGAAGTAATCTCCCTTGGAGGTTTTGCCTGCGAAGAGGCGCTCGCTGCTCCGCGCGACTCTCGGGTGTCACAAGCAGGGAGGGCTCAGGACTGGCAGGGTCTGTGTGAGGCTGTGGACAGCAGGGAGACATGGAAAGCAGTGAACTGGAGAAATGGGARCCAGCGAGGGAAAAGCAGATACGCACATTCCAGACAAAGAGCGTGGAGCGGGATAAATCTGATCTCTAAATAGTAGCAGGAAATAAYGCGGTAAAAATTCACATCCGTCACATTCCGCCTCTTACCCCTAACCAAGAAATTCAGAGAGAGGAGACTCACTCTTTCCCGATAGCAGAAAGCAGAGTCATTAAAAAAATAAAATAAAATAAAACAACTAAGAAACAGAGATAATTCATTTGAGTGGTCTTTAACTGCCCTCATAGTTGGGAGGGACAGGATAAAATAGGGCACAGCTCTTGGTGAGTGTCACCAGCATTTTGCCAGGTAGCAGCACAGAAAGCAGCTTCCCAGGCTGGGATCCTGGATTTCTGGAGTTCTTACCATGGGGAGTGTGAAAGTGGAGGACAATGTTGGTGAGAGAGTTACAGGATTTGTAAGCCTCAGGGAATGAGGGAAGGATAACATCAGCCTGAAGGCAAAGCACTTGAAGGCAGCAGACTTAATACAGGGGATAAATTCTTTTGGGAATCAAATCCATGGAAGAAAAGAGTTCCAGAATGAGTTTATGRTTTGTTAAAAATWAAAAAAAAATTAAAATAAACAAAGGATTGTAACAGCAGAATCACAACATATCCCACTGTGTAGAAAGGATAGAAAATGCAGTAAGAGATATCTGTAAAATCACAAGCTCTTCTATGATCTCAAGTGCAAGAAGGGAGAGTACAGAACATAGAAACTAGGTCAAATATCTAAAAAAGAATGTAAAAAAAAAGCTCAGCATGAGCATACAGGGACAAAATCAGAAATTCTAAAGTACAAAATAAAATACTTCTATTCTTTGCTTATACTAATAAGGCATGTTAAGGGTATTTTTGACAGTAACAAAAAGGGAAAACAAGGGAACAATTACTCCATGGGTAGGAAAATCAGCAGATRATGTTGAGAAGCTCAGAAAGCTTAATGCCTATTTTAAAGAAGACTAGAAAGGGACAAATATAGTGCTTCTGTTAAAAGCTGGGACAGGGAATTGTGGAGCCAGGGAATTAGAAACAATTGCCACCCCTGTGATTCCTGATAACAAAACAAACCAATCAGGTGATTTATAATTCCACGCAGTTTAGAAATGAGATGAGGCTTGGTATGATTTGCCTTTTTGCAAACCCACCAAATCTGTTTTTATGACAAGGAAACAGGGGTTGGAGGTACAAGAGAAACAACGTGGGCCACGCACAAGGTTGTGAGTGTCAGTGCTGGGGACCAAGCAGGGACTGCACAGACCTRTCACAAATGGGTTTGTGGCCCTTTGAAAAGAGGATGTGCAGGGAGAAGGGTTGAAGGGAGGTGGGCATGGCTTGGTGGGGCTGCTCACTGGGTAGCTTTGAGCATCCTCCCCAGCACTGGCAGCTTTTTGATGTGGTTCTGCACCCTGGATGTTTGGCCCAGCGCTCTAAAAGGACCAGCAAATCTGGGMAAAGATGCTGCAGGTAGGAAAGCCCGAGGTTAAAATTACCTCTATAGAGCTGTGATTATTTATCTGTGTTTAACGGCCATGGTGGATAAGAAATGATAAAAAATTATCCAATTGCACTGGAGAAATGCTCTTCTAATGGTGAGGGTGATGAAGAGGAGCATCACACCCCTGAGCATCCTCATCTTCCAGTGCTTGTAACAACAGGTTGGAGAGATTTTGGCCAGGTCCAGCTGATCCCCCCAGGGTCAGTGGGATGCTGTAAATGAGTGTGTGCAGTTTCTCACCCAGGATATTTCGGTGTCTCTCTGCAGCAGTGACCTAGCAGGACCCTGGAAAGGTGAGGGGACAGATGGCCTTTCACTCAGGACAATCTGGCTCATTCTTTGCTCCAAGGTGCACATTCAGGCTTTTCCCTGTGGTCACAGGGACACTTTTTCCTTTTTCACAGCTGCCCACTGTCCTCTCGCTCAGAAAGGGCTGAGGACATCACAAGGACCGATCCAGAGGGTGGATATTTTGTCTCTGGAGGTAGCTGGGCCAGACACCTTGGGGAGAAAGGCAGAATCCATGTGAGTGGGTAAGCAGTGAATTAACTGCTTGTTGGTGATAGAAGGCAAATAAGATAGAAGGTAAATAAGATAGAAGGTAAATAAGATAGAAGGTAAATAAGCTTCTGCATTAAGAAGTGAAGTCATAGTCTGAAGACAGCCCAAACCCTGAGGCTGCTCATGTTTTAGCCCTTCCAGCACAATTGGTTGTCCCCTCAGCTGAGGAGAGGATGGCATCTTCTTTAATCCTGCAAGGCTGTCAAGGCAGTGAAGCTTCATCCACTCACTCCCTGGAACAACCTTCCTCTCTCCTCATCCCCTGCCTCTGTGTCACTGGGGCAAAATGCTGSTCTTGGCTTCCTTAGCTTGTACAATTCTGATTGCTCCCTGTGTAAATCAGCTTCCTCAGTCTTCATTTGTTTTGGTTTTTTTTTCTCCAGCTTCTCTAACAATTTTCATTAATCATCCCTTCCATTTCTGTGTCTTGATAGGGAAAGGGCTGTCTGTGTGTTAAGGGAGAAAACCTGGTTATTCTGGAGGATGCTGGAGAAGAGTCACCTTACCGTGAGATCCTTGAAATATCTCCAAGGAGAGAGGCAGAGCTCGTCCCTGTCTGCAGACAGATCTGAGTAAGCTCCTTAGGTTAAATCAGCTCCTCTGAGCAGGTCTCTGCAGAGCATTAGGCTGACCAGAACCAGATCCAAAATTCCTGGGGAATGACTAAACCTTAAAGGCACTGAAATGCCWTAATATTGAACCCATTTTCTATCCCACTCCAAATGTCCCCCAACATTCTGTTTGTGATTTGATCATGGTTTACTTTGAGATTCCAGGTGAACATCCTGGCCTCTCCCTGACTTTGCTGCCTGTGATTTAGGAACAAGCACTGTGCAGAGGGCTTCAGGTCACTCCATCTGCTGGACATGATTTTACATAAATGAGAACTGACAGAGATTTCTTTTCCCACYGCCTTCATGCTCAGACTGGATACAATTTCTGGGAATTCTTTCCTCTCCATTGGCTCAGCCTGACCTGGATAACTTTGGGTCACCCTCAAATGTTGTTCCCTCACCTCTCTTCTAAGTGACAGAGAGATACTGCACATGCCACTGATTGTTTTATACAATTCATTGCCATATTTGCATTAATTCAGGATCTAAAAAAAAAGACTGAAGAAAACATTTCTGTAACAAATATAGGAGATGATGCCAGGATTAAAGGCTCTTATGTAGTTGTGATTTAAATCCCTCTGTTCAGAAACACAGGTTTTAGTCTTGGGTGCACAGGGGCATTCCTGGGTTATGTCTTCCAGCGCTGCATGATTCCCATCATGAGGA
The DNA here is from genome assembly GCF_030028575.1 of Malurus melanocephalus. Taxonomy (NCBI): domain Eukaryota; kingdom Metazoa; phylum Chordata; class Aves; order Passeriformes; family Maluridae; genus Malurus; species Malurus melanocephalus. Next base: position 630,484 of record NW_026623580.1, on the reverse strand, counting down.
AGTTTTCTGTGTTCCCTCTCCTAAATCTTCTTTACTTCAAAGCTGATTTGTTCTTGTYCTTCTTTTGATGGACATGATGAGCGGTTGATGATAATCCTCTTTGTAACAACCTTGTACCTACTGGAAGACTGGGAGACAGATTTTCTGAGAACCTGATTTTGGCTTTAAAATAACACTTCCAAATTATTTTGCTTTTGTACCACTTGGCCACAAAATAAGCAGTTTCCATAAAAGAAGGAGATAGGAATGACCATTTGAAAACAATCTATCCCTCTGCAAACACAGGTTTTAGTCCTCTGGGAGGTGACCTGTCAGACATTAAATTGACACTCTTATTTATCAGCGTTGTGTGCAATCTGTAAATCCTTTCAGTGAGAGAAAGGTTTGCAATTTTGTCCCAACAAAAATGTTTGGAGACTTTAACTGGCTGGTGCCTCCAGTCCCCTCTTGAAKCTGCCTTGGCCCAAGTCACTGATTGCTGAGCCAAGGAAAGCTGCATTGGGTAATCTGGGTAACAACACGATAGACTTCCTGCTTCTTACAGTGCTGGAGATTAGGAAAAGTGGTGCAGATAATCAGCAAAACCAAAATGCACTGATTCTGGGAGTCACTCAGGGGAATTTTCTCATTGGGGTAGGACTGATGGGTGTGTTTGGCTCTTGGGTGTGTCTCCTCTCTTCAGGAAGAAACTTCTTGCACAAAGCACAATTTGCCTTTTCTGAAAACTGGAGCCTGTTTTTCAAGGAACAGGAGCCCTCTGTGAAAAATGGAGCCTGTTTTTCAGGGAACAGGAGCCCTCTGAAATCCAGAATCAGTCAGCTCTGCTGCTCATCCACAAGATGTGCTGACAGCCTTTGAAGAGCCATGCAACACCTGTGGATGCCTCACAGCACCTTTCCAGTTTAGATAATGGGTCTGGGGAGACCAAATCCATCACTGCTCATTGTCTTGAAGGGGGTCAAGCAAGAAGCAAGGAGAAAACAAAACTGTGTATGAAACAAAACTGTGTATGTGCCTCCCAATGTTGAGCAGGCTGGAAGAAACCCAACCCCAAAAATGAGAATAATACATGTTGCACAGGAACGGTATAATTTTTAATAATTTGAAGAAATACTTGTGCTCAAACTTCACCCAGCACGAACTAATTGTGCATGTCATACAGCTCCTCGGGAGCAGCAAAAATGATGGGTGACAGCTGTGGCACTGCCTGGTCACCCTCAAGCCACCAGGAACTGGAGCAATGCCCATCTGTGTGATCTGAGGAACAAAGCAYGGTTTTATAGGCTTGGTTGTCTTTCCCAAAACACCACAACACAGACAGGGCAGGTGTCCTCTCCCTGTCCCTGCAGCCTCTCTCCCCAGGGAGCTCAGCTGCTGCTGTGCCATGGAGCCAAGGACCCAAACAGAGCTGTGCAACCTCTGAGAAAGCCCCGAGAAAGCCACCACACAGATTGGAGAGGTAAAATGACAGCCAGAGGTGGGAAAGCTCAGAGGGGCTTGGGGCAGAACTCAAGAATTCAAGAGGGAAAACATCTGCAGGGAAACAGATCCTTTAAACATATCCTTAAATCCTTTAAAACGACAACAAAAAGGTGAGGCTGTTTGGGGATTGGTCAATTAGGGATGATCAGGTGGTGTTTTTGGTGTTACCCTCCCACTGCACAGGCATAACCAGTGTTTTTGGGATGCCTGCTATCCCTTGAGATAAAGGAGCATGAGCTGCTTTGAGCTCCTGATGTCCCTGTCAGCCTCAGGGGCTCTGTTCCACACATGGACAGAAGCTGCTGCTGCAAAACACCAGRGGTATGGCCATGTCCTGTCCTCATTCCACGGCATGGAAAAGCAGGAATTAGCTCTGACACCTGGAGGTGAAGCAGGGACTCAGGTGCAGAAAGCCCAGGGGATGGAGCCYGCTGGGGCACACACGGGCACACACAGACACTGCCTCCCTCCCAGATCCTCTGGCCCAGYTGTGCCTTTATTTTTCTCAAGCACTGAAATTCAGCCAAAGATGAGCTTGGACATCCCAACTGGCCCAGCAGCGCTGAGCAGAGCAGAGGCTGTGCTGGAGGATGAGCTGGGGAGGAGGGGTGGGAGCAGGGCAGGGGCTGCCCAAGGTGCAGCTCGGGGTGTCCTGCCAAGGCTGGCTCTGCCCCATGATCCTGTCAGCTCTCCAGCCTTGGAACCACACAGGAGCTGCAGGATCCGTGAGGGATTGCCCTGCAGGGATGGCCATGGCCCGCTGATGCCTGTCTGGCTTTTGGGCCCCCATAAGCCCTGGACAAGAAGCCTCTCTCGGCAGGAGCTGTGTGGGTGCCCTGGGCGAGGCAGCTGCTGTAGATGGGGAATATTTGTGCATTCCTGGGCGCTCCTCTCATTTTACCAGCAGTGATTTTTCTACACAGGCTGCTGCTCCCACTGCTCTTGCCTCACTGGTTTCCTCCAGCCAGCCCAGGAAGAGGTGAGCTGCCGGTGCTGGGCACTGTGGAAGCACTTTGGGAAGCATCTTTTCCACCCGTTTGTTGGCATTTTCTGGCAGATGATTCCTCCTGCCGGCTGGAGAGGGACCGGTTCATCCAAACGCTTTCTGCCCTCCTTGAGAGGTTCAGATTTTTCCATCYCATTTCCTAATTTCCCTTTTTTTTYCCCTTGAGCCAAGGTCCCTGTGGTGCTCCTCAAGGAAGGAATTAAGCTGCAGCTAGTGACCTTCCTCATTCCATCAGCTCTTTTTCATCTCAGGCTGCTCCAGGCTGGGAGTAGGACGAGTCTGGGCTGTCAGTCCATACCCTGCCACCYCCTCCAGGRGCAGCTCCCACAGCCCAGTCCCTGAGGATGATGGGGATAACAAGATCTTGCTCCTCTGGGCAACACAGGATTCAACCAGCCCACAATATCAAGCAGAGAAGCTTGCCTGTTATTTTATCTTATTTTATTTTATTTTATTTTATTTTATTTTATTTTATTTTATTTTATTTTATTTTATTTTATTTTATTTTGTTTATTTATTTTATTTTATTTCATTTCATTTCATTTCATTTTGTTTTATTATATTTTATTTTACTTATTTATTTTATTTTTATTGGCAGCAGTTAAACTATATTCTAAAGGAATCATGTTTCTTTCCTAAATGCACCAAGCAATGCAAAGATGTGGAGACCAAATAAGGGGTGTGCAGGTATAGCATATGAAGAATTTGTGTTCCTCTCTCTTCTCATTCAACCTGTGGATGAGAAACTGCATAGTTCACATATTTAGAGATCTTTGCAAAAGGTTAGCAGTTACTTCCTCTCTAATATATATTAATGTAGGGAAAAACACCATCTGAAARTGTAGAAATGTTAGAAAGCCTTTGGAAAAGTAAATCATGAGCATAACATTGCYCTCCTCCTATGGACAAGAAAGGATTTGCACTGAGAAATCCTATTAATAGCAATTATTTGCATAAATCTTTTGTGCAGCAGACTCCAAATAATTTGTATTAGATACTCCTCCTGCRGCATGTATGTTAAAATGATATATTTTTGATAATATGTTCTTGTTGCCACTCACAAATCTACACAGCCATGACTCACCGGTGTCTGGCTTCTCCTGAGGTCGAGTGCAGTCAAGCTCAGAGATCTGTAAATGCCCAAACTTCATTAAGCACTCACCAGCCCTCAGTAATTCCTATTCCAGTAAGTTATCACAACTGTCCCACAAAAGCTTTCCAGCATCTCCCACTCCTTTTACAATCTTAGGGTGATTTATTACTCCAGTCTGGGTGCTCTGAGAACTTTTTAATAGTACTAATTGCCTTATTATCCACTCCAGTGCGAGAGTAAAACCTTTTGACATTTTCCTTCCTTCCCTGAGGAAAACAAATCCCAGTTCCTGGGATATTGCCTTCTGCTGCCTTTGTGATTACTGGGGCGAGGAATTCCTTTAGGCCCTTTGCCTTATCAGCCTCATCTGTCACCAACTTTCCATTCCCATCTCTCTTGGTGCTCTCTAATCACTTTGCATCTTCCCCTATTCTGTTTTTTTTTTCCTCTTCCCTTTTTACTTGCAGTGTCAATCTTCATCACATATTCTATTCCTTATTTTCTATCGAYGTATTTTTTTCACATCAGGCTCTGTGATACTTACCTTGCCCCAGTTTACTATTTTTAAATTAGTGTAGGAGTGCCTATTGAAAAAAAAAAAAAAAAGAAAGAAATGCGTTTTTCTGGCTGTTCCATATTTAAGAATTCACTGCAACAGCTCCAAGCAAACCACACATGTACACTAATTCCTATGTGTCAGCTACCAGAGGATCTTAATTTTCTAAAAGCAAATCTAATGTCACCAAAAAAAAAATTTGGCAGGTCCCTAACCTTTCCAATGCTGATATAATAAATAAATATTTTTTTTTCTTTTCTTTTAAGTGAAAAACTGGAATTAATTGCAGTGCCACACCCCCTCAGTATCTATTTTTCCTGCTCAGTGTGAGCTGTAAGAAGAGAGCAGCCACAGAAAGCGTTTCTGTTGTATGTTCAGACGTGAAGGAGCACAAGGCTAAACCCAGGAGAAGGATGGAGGAGCTGGGTGGGACAATGACACTGTTGGTCACAGTGGAGGGGAGCACTGGAGCTTTCTGCCCCAGCAGGATGGTTGGGCACCAGCCCAGCTGTGCCAGCTCAGCTCTGGTCAGCCAAATCCTGTAAATCCCCGGGGAAGGAGCACCCACAGCCACCCTGGGTGACCTGTCCTGCTGCTGCACCACCCTCCTGCTGCAAGATCTTCTCCCAATGYCCAGTGTGACCCTCACAAGCCACAATTTGTGGCTGCTGCCCGTTGTTGAGAAGGGTTTGTCTCCATCACCTTTGTGACTCCCCTTTGGGTGGCTGCAGCTGCCTCAGATTCACCCCGAGCCTTCTGTTCCCCAGGCTGAACAAGCTCAGCTCCCCTGTGACCCCGATGCTTTAGACCCCTCACCAGCTTTGGTGGTTTTCTCTGAACACTTCCTTCTTTCTCAACAGAKCTAAATTCCTGAACTGCAGGGCACAAAGCAGCCATGGTGTTCCAGGTGAGGTCCCACCAGGGCCAAGTACAGACAGGCAGGTAATGAATTTCCATAATTGGTGACCATGCTCCTCCTAAGGCATCTCAGCCTCTGGTTCCACTGTGTGCAGCGACTGCAGGGTTCCTTCAAATTCAATTTGAGCTCCACCATAACCTCCAGGCCTTCCCTGGCAGAGCTGCTACTCCTGCAACCTCTTCCTATGGGGTTCAGAAGGCCAAAAATATTGGGATTGTTCAGTTTGGAAAAGAGAAGGCTTTGGGGTGAGCTCATTGTGGCMYTCCAGCACCTGCAGGAGGCCGAYGGAAAAGTTTGRGAGGAACTGTTCAKGAAGGCATGGAGTGACAGGACAAGGGGGAATGGCTTTGAACTGACAGAGAACAGGATCAGATCGGATATTTGGAGGGTTCTCCCTGTGAGGGTGGTGAGGCCCTGGCACAGGGTGCCCAGTGAAGCTGTGGCTGTCCCATCCCTGGAAATGTTCAGGGCCAGGTTGGATGGGGCTCTGAGCAACCCGGGGTAGCAGAAGGTGTCCCTGCCATTAGCAGGGGTTTGGAACTGGGTGATCTTCAAGGACCCTTCCATCCCACACCATTCTGTGAGTCTGTGATTTACAGCAAGGTAAATTTGCCACAGAACACAAGCAGGACACAGGGTACCCAGTTCGACATCCACCTTCAGACAGCCAAATTCCCCTTTTTGTGCCTTACCCTCAACTCCCCCACAGTGAGCAGTCCCTGGTCTCCTGATTCTGTGCAGACTACCTGAGGGTCTCAAAGTCTAATCAGAGATTCCTGTAATAACATAAAAATATGAAAAATGTGTATATCCCTTCCCTGGTTTGTTCTACCTTTGCTTTCACGCACAAACCAGTGAGTCACTGAAGCCTGAGCTTGGCTGTACTTGCACAGGCAGCCTCAAAACGTCTCCTAAAGAAACCAGCATGCAATTCAGCTTTAAAGTTTGGAAAATAAATAGCAGACGTCATTTGATATATTTATAGAAACACAAATATTTCTATACAAATAGAAAAAATATTGTGAATGTTGTAGAAAGACATTTTCTCAATGTTTTTTAACCTTAACAATCATACACTGTTGTAAGAGCATTAAGAATATAGACTCCMTGATTGCTGTTAATTTTCCTTCCTTCTCTTTATTGCCCCAAGTGGATTTGGAAGTAACATTTGGCAACACTTGATTTTCAAACATTCCTTTCAGACATCTGTAGGGTTTTCTTATATTTAAAGATTAATTTCAATGTATTTTGGCTTAGATTTCTGTCTCAGCAACATGTAGGCTATCAAGGCATTTTGATTGTCTCACTGGAGAGGATTTGAAATMTGTAAATAAAAATCTGTAATTTCTAAAACATTAGAAGTTTGGTGTCTGTTAAACTAACAAGAAAACAGAATAACCTGTACTTYGCCATTAATACTTCAAGAATATAAGATGTTGAATTACAATCAATTGTAAAATCTATTGGTCCTTAATTAATATAATACAATATATTGGTCCTTAATTCTCCAGGTCCCATGAGGGTATATGGCAAGTGTAKGTAGATTGCCTCTTGTTGTGATCARAGTACAAATTACCYATATTAARTGGGAATCATATAGTTTAATACTCAATTCTCTTTGTTTATCAACATTTTCTATTAAATATTTTCATTTAAATATACAGTCCCCTTGTGCAGAATTTTTTATTTGCTTGTACAGCTTAGGACTATGAGGAATTGAATTGTGAGGTTTGATGGGTAAACTCAAAAACACTTATCAAGGATTGTATGTATAACAATATACTCCAGTTCTCAGGGAAGCAAAATATCCTGGTTGTAAACTGTCTTCTTTCCTTCCCATTAGAGCATTTCCACCTCAAGCAGCRCATTCAACTGTTCACCAATGACTTCAGGGAAACTTTGAGATCCAAGCTCCTGACCACACTCTGAATGCTGACACACGTCCACACCACAGTATGTGTCAGCAGCAAAGACAAAGGATATCTCATGCCCACAATACCTTATGGCTTGATAGGTAAGGTACTGGTCTGGAAACTGTGAGAGGTTTCCCTGAAAAAGGTAACGGAATGTGGTCCCCAACTTCCCTGAACTCTYTAAGTCAGAGGCATTAGCTGGCAGGACGTCCCACAGCTGAGCTGACTTGTGGGATTTATTCCCAACTTCACCTCATTTTGAAGCACTGCCATTTCCTCTTTTTCACAGCTCATTGTATGCTGTGGTGCTCTGTTCCAGGGAGCTGTGAAAAAAACAGAAGGCAGGCAAAACTAAAGCAGGGAGGCAAGAACACGGAGTGCTCTGAGGAACTGGGGAAAGGGGAGAGGGTGAGGGAGGCACAAAACCTCTGAGTAGGCAAATTTGTACCACTGCACTGGTTTATCCAAGCTATAAATTTGAGCCAGCCTGGATCCAGCTAGATTTCCTTGTCCAAGCCTGGCGCCAGTTGTGCTGGAATTGGCTGTGCTGTGTCCAGCCCAGGCTGTGAGCACAAAATCCCACATTATACCTCTGTGCCACATCCCTCAGCACTCCAAGATTTAAATGCCTTTGAGCTTGAATGTAGGACTAAACGCAATCAAGGGYTTGGGCTGTGCTGTATCAGCACCAGATGTTTTGTGCAGACTTACCCCACAATTATCTCAATTAAAATTGGCTTCTGGTCTTACAGGCCCTGATGAATGTCAGCTGACTCACTTCCCAAACTGCCCCAATGAAGAAACGCTGGCTCTTCCATGTGTGCCGGTACTGGGACATCACCACACTGCATCAGACCTGCTTCCCAACCCAACAGGGAGGAAGGCACCTCCTTCCCCTGGTACATTTGACTCCTGTTCTCACCCACCCCATGAACAGTCCCAGGGTGACCAACTCTTTTTTTGGTTTTTTTTGTTTTTTTTTTTTTTTTATTCCCAATCTCCCTTTCAAAATGTGACATTGTTCTAGTTGTGCTGAGTTTGGGCGAAGATTATCTTTTTCCACTGTCACCTACAGACCCCACAACAGGCAGCTGCATTCTATAAGTTTGATTTTTAAAGTAATTCTTAGACATTTCCAGCAATTTTCAAAAAGTAGAGCGAAGTATTACTGATGCTTTTTCACATTTCTGAATGCATAGTAATTTATCGAGTCTGCACAGGCAGAATTACTGAGTTACAGTCCTGACTCCTGCATTTTACTCTGTTTGCATCCCCACTTCTCAAGCCCTCATGAAAAATGCACTTCAGTCTGGGAGGCAGCTCCATCTTYTAACTATAACATTTTAATTCTGGCTGCTGAAGCAGAAACAACCTTCAAAGTTTTACCAAATTCAGGCCTCTTAAAATTCAGCAATAAGATCACACTGGCATCTCACTTTAAATTAAAACTTCCTGCCCAATGCTGCTTTAAATATAAATAATTTCAGGAAATGGATTATCCCATTAAGATAATAGAAAACAAATACATGATTTATTAGCAATCTCTCCCAAAATGCACTATTTAATAAGCTTTCCAAAGCTGTTCACTAGAAGGATATATGCCATGCCTTCCTCAATCACTGTCTCAGCATCCAACTTTGAAAAGTGGCTGCTAACAACTATTTGAGGGGAAAAAATTACACAAGCCTGTAGAGGGCAAAGGTATGATCAGCTGCTCACTGGAATCATTTTATCATGAACTGCATCAAGCAATATTAGCCATGGTCAGAGAAACCTAAAGTGGCTTTTCTCCCACCTTTAGACACAACTGAGACTCTCACAATGTTGCCCCATCTCTCCCTGCATGGAGGTTCTTCCTTGGTCTCTTGCACACAATGGAAATTAATTCCATGGACCCACTGGCCATTATGGAAATGTAGTTTTTCACTGCTAGGTCCATGTTTTTCACCTTTCAGTAAAGTTCTTCAGCTATTAAAAAAAAACTATAAAAATGCTGGGTCAGCCTTTCAATATTTCTAACACTTYCCTTCTTAATTGTTTGCTTTCCAAAATTTCTTTCACAAAAAAATGGTCTACAAAAAATTTTATTGTTTGTTTCAGAATCATGCAATCATAGARCATTYTGGGTTGGAAGAGACCTTAAAGACCAYCCRGTTCCAACCCCYTGCCATTGGCAGGGACCCTTCCACTGTCCCAGGTTGTTCAGAGCCCCACCCAACCTGACCTTAAACACTTCCAGGGATGGGRCAGCCACAGCTTCTCTGGRCAATCTGTGCCAGGGTCTCACCACCCTTTGTCTTTTTCTGAACCTCCTCAGCCTGGATTAGTTTTTGTCAGAGAGAACAGTAATTCTGAAGCCATTCCAGAGACTTTACTCCCAGAAACCCAATATTCCTGTTACACTCCATTCTGTTCCCAACATCCATTTTTTTACTGTACCTTTACAGAGAGTTCATTCACATAATGGTAGGCGAGACTCTGATCTAGACTGACACAAAACATCTCAGGTATTTGCAAGAAAATCTGCACTTCTTTGTCTTGGTCTTTTACCAAAGCTGCCACTCCATCACCTCCTCACCCTGCCAGTTGTAGCTGGAACTGCTGGCAGTGTCCCTTCTGCCTCACCAGCCCAAGGAACTGCAAGTACTGCTGTGCCAGCAGCCATTCTCCTTTTCCAGTCCCAAGTCCAGGACTTGAAGCCAATCCCAACACAAACTGCCAATGTTCACCTTTTCAATAACACCATTTCTCCTTGCCTTTGGTCCCTCACAGTTTTGCATGTACACAATGTCCCTTATTCCAAAGGCTTAAAAAAATCACCAAATAAATCTGATGAAAAAAATAAAACTACAGAACCCTCAAATGTATTTCAGTCCATTTTTGATTCATTGCCTGAAAGTCTCAAGATGATGGCAACAGAACAGCAGAACAACTTTCCTCTGCAGAAATCAGTCTAGAATACTACTATATACTGTTGTTAATTCTAATAATGAAGTATGTTCCTTGGTCACATGAGCAGCCTTTTTAGCAAGCTCGCTAAAAGATGGACCTTTGAAACCCTTTCACAAACTAGACAAAAAAATGCACATTTACAGGCTCATGGTACTGAGGTGGTCACTTCATCCCCAAAGCCCTTCAGGACACCCAAATGTGTCCTTCAGGACACCCAAATGTGTTCCTTCCAGTCAGGGTGGGTGATTCATGTCAGTTGGCTTCAGTATTCTTTGGACATGCCAAAAATCCATGAGCTTCATCAGCAGAAAAGAGCTGATTGGTTGGTTACCTTCCCATTATTCTCCGGGCTGGACATTATGGCAAAGGCTTTCACATTTTAATATTTTCATCTTTCTTTGTTTTTCTCTTTGTTTTCTCTAAATCCCAGATAATCCAGCAGGCACATTCCTCCACGGGGTTCCCATTTCCAATAAACTGCARCTGTGCTTATATAACTTCAGATATTCATGGCTATTCATGTGCCTTGGGCTTGGGGGTGTGGTTTGTGGGGCGTGTGTGTGTTAAGATTTATTTCCCAAAGTCTTCACACAGCCTAATGAACCCCTTAAAGCTCAGAGGCATGCAGGACATGCTTYRTATCTTACTCACCTTGGCCACAAGYGCACCATAACACGAGGTCAACATGTAATGCAAACCTCTGGAGCCCAGGCACACACAAATCTAAATATTTAATAGGTTAATATGTCCAACATCCCAAGCCCTGTGCATTCCAAGCCTACACCCACCCATCCATCCGATGCTAATGAATTACTATTGCTGTTCAGACAACCCAACAGAACTCCAGTGGGAGAGATTCCAGTTCACATTCATCTGCTGCTGCAGTAAAAACCAGAGAAATTCGGGAAAACTCCTCCTTGGTAGAAATTTCTGAGTTTCACAAGTTTGAAATGCAGAAAAACGCATTAAATGTTTGTTTAGATTCTCAACTACTTTAGAAAAACCTAGTAAAAATCACTAAAAGTACCTTAAAAACCTGTTTCTGCAAACACTGGCACCACATCCCAGCAGGCTGTTAACTGAGATGCTTTCTTATTTTCTATGTACACAAGGGCCAGAGTCAAAGTTAATTTTCACCTTTAATAAGCTCATGATTCTTCRTTATTTAATACTCTGTAAAAAGGTATTACAGATTGGTAATTATTGCAGTGACCTCTAAAGAAGATGGACAGCCATGAGGCTGAAACTACAATATCATATACAGTATGTAGTCATTGATACTACCTACTACAGCATGAAGAAAAATACCTTTTAAATAAACAATATTTAACTAAAAACATAGAAATGGAGCTTTCATTCTTAGAGTACGGTTACACAGCTAAATTCCAAGAATAACATTTAAAAAAATGCTAAATCTTGAAAGGCCATAGATAAAAAGAGTCATGATGAGGATGAACCAGTTTTGCCCAGAAATGCTATAATGAGCACACTGCACAGTTTTTCAGCAAATCCTAGTTTTGCCAAGCTTCAAGAGGCAAAAGCCTGAAATGTAAAAGCTCCCAAGTTGTCTAGCTAGTCCACTTGTCTTGCTCTGGCAGGCCCAGTGACCCACACTGCTTGCAGACAGTGTGTCACCACAACTGTTCTTTGCCGACAYGGATCCCATCAGGAAGAGATGTTCAGCTCCTTACGATGCCAGGCCCAACAAAAAGCCTCCAACAAATCCACTGGACACCACGATGTTCTGTTTGATAAATTCTGTTGACTGAGAAGAAAAATGATACTCATAAAGTTAACTGTGTCTGACCTTACTATTTAATACTTATCACAACTTCCTGGAAACAAAACCACTAAAATTATGGAGAGGGTGCAGGGGGAGCAATGTGTCTAAAACCTATAAAAATCAGTGACACCAACTGACTGCTAACTGACTCTCAGCTGTCTCTGACAAGACATTTAAAGTACATTGAGCCTCTAAAAAGGTAAAATACAGAGGAATTGTTACATCAATTTCATGCCAATACCACTCTTGTTTTGATTAAAAGAAGACAAATGTTTTACAAACTCCCTTGACAAAAAAAGCATGAGCACCACGATGATTTCAATTGCAATCACATGATAAAAGTTTTTTAAAAATACTGCTTTGTGGAAGACTAGGCCATTGGAAAAGATATACACTTCACTCCGTTAGGAACCAGTTTCCTACCTACTTACTCCTAGGAAAAAAACACTTACATATGACAACATGGGTGTATATTATTTCATGAAGTAGCAGCACAGAGTATAACACCTTTTATCAAATGTGCCATTTCATAAATCCTCTGCTTCAAACATTTCAGATTGACAACAAACACACAGTTAGAAGAAAGTCGTAATCTGAGAGAAAAAAGACAAGGAAAACAAAAACCCCAACCTGTCCCACCCATTTCTACAGGGCAATGGAGAAGGAGARGTTATGCTATTTGAGGTACAGAAGAAGCAAGAAAACCCTCACTCTTGAACTTTCAGTTCATATTCACATTAAAATTTGAGGTAATTTTTATCAACCTGTGCAACTCCATACAGGTTAGACCTGAGATGTCAAAACTCATTAATTACAGAGCACTAGTGTGGCTGCTGTTTCAACATCTGCAGCACATTCCCAGTCAGGATTCTCAGTTATTCAGAATGAAACTTAGATTGCATGTACGGAATGTGAAAATATGTAAAAACAGGCTTTAAAAAAMCYCAAACAATCACAAAATTTATTAAATGGAAGKCTTCAAATTACAGGGTGAAACAGCCCCAGTGACACTGATCAGTATCACAGCTACCTCTTCTCAACATAGTAGGCAACTGAYRGATKCTGCAGACAAATATTCTCCAAAATGTATAAAAATGAGATAAAATCACAACTCCAGTTACGTAGTAGCTACAGCTTTTCTGCAAAAAARTCATTCTTGTCTAGACAAGTAATTTTATTATCAGCAGTCCAAGAAGTTTTGGGTTTTATCTTTGTAGTTATCATGTTTTACCCACACCATCCTGAACTTTTTACCATGTCATGACCCTGGCTTTGTCACTTGACAAGAACAAGTTTGTGTGTCATCAAGAGTGACCAAATTAGAAAGCTGAATGAATAGAAGCACAACCTGATAACTTTTAATAAATTATAAAGCCCGACTGTTTTTGATGCCTTCCAGTTTMGCACATGTATTTTCAACTTATATTCACCTGCAGTGGAAGGTAAGTAAACCTGGCTGATAGGAAAGTTTATCACCTTTGACTCACCTCTTCAATTAGAGTGTTGATTTCAGGAGCTGCCTTATTTGCACGCTTTTTTAACTGTTTTTTTGCTTTGTTTACATCTTTTTCAACTCTCTTCCAGTCAACTTGTACATATCCACTATGACTAGCAATCTAGGAAAATAAAGGCAGTTAGTACAGATGCAGTTCMCATTTCATGCATCAAAATACATTGTCTTGGTGCCTACAAAATCGTTTTTTGCATTTTTTCTTATTACAGATACAGGAAAAGACAGTTTCTCAATTTCAGCAGGTTTTCTGCTTCAAACACTGRTACTTTCCTCAGTGACAGAAGCTCAAATTAGAACAAGCAAGGGCAAAGTTCAGCAGACTCTTGTTAATTTTACCAGTTCCCTGTTTTTTAGTTATAAAAGCTTTGCTATGTTTTTCCTTTAACACCTACTGTAACTTTACCTGTAAGAAAAACATGTTCATAGGACAACAATGAAAAAGCTGTTTCACTTCAGTTTTTTTCAGAATTATGGAATTCTGATTTGAGACAGAGTATCTGGGACTAATCAAAATCATCACTGAAACACTGAAAACTCTTTATTTTATCCTACACAATTTAAACCGTCCAACAAAAAAAAACCACTCATCACAAGAGACTTCTCACTCTTTTTATAAAATAAAACCAGTAAGTGGAAAAATAACATGGTCTGGACAAGTTCTGTAAAATCAGAAAAATTGAGATGTTTGGGGAGGCCGGTTCACACCAATCTACACAAAACTACTAAATTTTTAGCATGTCTAATCATCATCCCAAACCTTTGCCTTATTTCTAAGACTTGAGGGCTGCATGTTCTAAAGAAGAGTTAAACAACTCATTATTTAGGGAGAAAAAAAAAAGAAAAATTGATCAAAACTAAGGATTACTGCTTATTTTAACTTTTAAGACAAATAGATATAAACCACTAAAGGTACAAATAAGTAAGTGTTATAAAAAACTCTTTGTAAAGAGTGAGATTTCTCAGGTCCTTYTTAAGGTCACATGTGGGTGGGAAATTCACCCAATTTACCTAACAGCCTTCTATGCAAACTGTTCCATTGGTAAACATAAGTCACAGATAATGAACTTCTGTGGAATAGCTATTTAAATATACAATTTAAGTTTAGCCTGAAAAGAAATGTTTCACTTTATTTTATGACTTACAGGCTCTGAAATTTGACTTTGACATGGTTCTTTATATCAAATAACTGAAATTAGACCATCTAGCTTGTATTTCAACTGTCACAGTAACTAAGCAACACATTTCACCAGAAACTGAGGATTTCATGATCCAGGAAAATAAAAAAATGAAGCAAGTGTCAGACAGATTTTGTTTGAATTCAAAACAAAGCTTCTAAAAGACCACCTATGCAAGAAAACAAACTTCAGTTTCCATCTTTGCATAAGTCAAAAAAACAGTTCACTGGACAAATGCAAAGTGAACCTATACTTTAAATTCTCTTTTACTTCATACCTCAGAATGTAACAAATTAACTGACTTTGCCTGTCTATTGTAAAACCATTTATTSACATGGGCACCAGTGCCAGGCAGGGACAGCTCATTAAGGGCTGTCTGTACACTATGAAAGCAGGAAACCAGTTTGAAAGCTGTACTGGTTGCACATCCAGTCACTGGATGACATACAAGGAAAAGAAAAAATAGCTGCATTTTGGGGCAATTGTTATTTTATGAATTTAACGTAAMCAATTTCAAGAAGGCCCAAGCATTGAATTGGTGCCTTCTCACTCATACAACTGAAAATTAAACGTGACTGATCTACCCAGTCCAACACAATGTAAGAAATGCTAATGCATTTGCTTTCTCGTAAAATGCAAATGGATCTTAGGAGAAACATTTCATTAAGACAACTTTAATTAGCTCAGTTATCCAGACAGCACAAAGATGAGGCAGAAGTTTTTAATTAAGTTCCGTTTGTAACTACTGCAGAGCTAACTTAGATTTGTATCAAGACTAGACATCTTTCCTCCCTCAACTTAGCAGCCCTGAACTTAAGAGATACCAAATTCTACTTCTGAGTGTTGATATGCATCTATAAAATAAGCAACAGAAGACAATGTTTTCAATATAAAACTTTCAACTGAGAAGAAAAAAACCCAGTACTCTGGCAGGGATAGTCAGAGCCTGTGACATATCTACTTTGGCTGCAATCCCAATTAATTCCATCATTTAATATATAAGAGCAGAAATAACACTACTGAAATCAAATGCTGGAGAAACAGACTTCAATTTTTAGGCTCTAATACATCATTTAAAAACTATTTGCCTTATAACAGTAAACTTACATAAATGCAAATTCTTAAAGTTTACTAGTATTTTTAAACCCATGTCCTACAATAGTGAAATAAAATAACAGTGTTCCATTATCATATCCATACTTGGATATGTTAAGGAATCAATATTAATTGCATCTATCACTGAAGAGACCAAGGAGGGGGTGGATTTCCGGTTGCACAGGAATCTCTATATAAGTGATGATGGACTAATAATTATATTATATACTTATCCATGTACCTCATAGCTCATTATTTGTTCAAGACCTTCCAAACTGTTGAAAAAATAACAATTTTTTGAAAAAGGCAACTGAAGAAATACATCAGTGCAGGAATACTAAAAAGATGGGTATCTTTCCCTACACTAATCAAGGAAAACTCAGAATCAAAGGCAGGCCTCATTCTGGGGGGTGACACTGGAGAGGCACACAGGCCCTTTGTTAATGTGAAACATTAATAAGAGTAATGAGCAAAAAAGACATATGGTAAGATGGGACAAAAGAGTTTTCATTTCCTTGCGGAAAAACCTGTCAAACTAAAAGAGCCCAAGCAAGGCCAGAAGGCACAAGTGAGCACCCTGTGCCCAGCTGCCTGTGCAGTGCAAAGAAGCCATGGGCACTTTGAGGTATTTTCTGCTATGCACAAAGGTAACAATCCCCCTGTTTCCAGAACAGATATGACAAATCTCTAAACACACAAAGACAGGGAGGGACTAAGAAGTGACACAACACTTTCTGTAAGAGTTGAACTGCAGAGGCTGTACCTTCAGCCACCATCTGCAGGCACAGCTCTGCTGTCCCCAGTGCCAACACTGCAGGTTACAGCGGCACAGACCCTGTCCCTCCACTTCATGCCAGAACCTGCCAGAAACTTGGCTCTTCTTTATCAAGCCAACTTCCAACTCCCATTTGCTTTGGCTACTCCAATATTCCCTCCATGTCTGCACATATCAATTGTCAAGTGGGATATTCAATATAAAACTGAGTCCAAGTCTTCCTCACTAAGTCTACTTCCCCAGAAGAACCTCACTGAGATGCCACACTGGGCTGGAACTACAYGATCTTTAAGGTCCCTTCCAAGCCAAACTATGCTATGATTCCATGATCATCACCATACACTATCAACAAACCCCTGCACAAGATAAAGCCAAGGATATCTTAGAGTTGTTTCTTGTGTTGTTTTCACATATTTACATTTCMTAGATTAGAACAACATTTAATGAAGAATTGAATTTAAGTCATCAATGGTGYATTAATGGGCTGAGAAAAAATATATTAGTGAAAGCACAAGTAACTGAATAAAAACGGAATTTCATAATAATACACAATACAGAACAGAAAAAACGGTAATTTGTATTCTTACTGCAGARCAAAACACAATGAAACTGCTATTGAGGATACAGCATTTTAAAAATAGATACTAGGGGCTTATTAAGAATAGTTGTTTTTAACTGATCTGTTATAGCAGAACCAAGGGTACACAAGTTCATATTTCCCCACTCTTAAGGATCTCATTGATTCGTGCTGTAGAAACAAGCAGTCACACAAGCACAATCCTTATTTGTTATGAGAAATGCATTATATTTGCCTTAATACAGTGCATGGATACTGCTCTTACACCAACATATTTGAAGAACCACATCTATTTMATTTAATAAAAAAATGGACAGTTACTTGATCAAATTAAGATGTGGAAATATTCACCACGAAGTCATGATAACMGATTTTAATATTGAAAAGCTGTGCAAATTTCATGTAATTTTTATTGTTTTCCTCCAACTACTTCTCATATAATCTGTGTGAAGACTGAAGTTCTAGATCACTTACAAAAATCTGAAAATTGCTTTTTGCTTCTTTTGCAAACTGACGCTCAAAAAATGTATTGCTTTCAGTTTCCTACTACAGTTCTTAAGATGAAGTCATCACCCACTACAGAAAAAAAAGTATTTTTTTCATTTTAAGACTAAAATGTTTCACTGAATGGGCTTTAGCAAAGAATCTTGCCTTCTGTGGTTATTATTCTTGTTCTAGCATGTAATTATAATGTCAATATTGCAATCAGCAGTTGAAATGAAATCTGCAACTTCAGAGAAATTTACAGATAAAAAGGAACTTTCTAGTAATGTGGTAAAACACTCCTCTGCCCACTCAGGGGAAGCTCTGAACATGTATTCATAGAATCTGGATGTGTGATCTTTAAATGAAAAAATTAAAGAGTACAGAAATGTAATTACACCATAGAATTTATGACTCAGCCTTAAAATGCAAAATGTTTTGAATTAAAAGAGAGACCAAGGCATTTACTTCATTTCCTTCCAAGAGAATCTGATCTTACTTAAGATATAGACAATCCAATCAAAATACTTAACTCATATTTCCCCTTGGATATTACTCCTTTTTGGATTCAGTGTAAATGAGATCAACCAAGAAATCAGCCAAGAAATCAGACACTTAATGACATGGCAAACCTACAGCATTTACAGTAAAGCTCCCCAAACTTCACAGCTCAACAAGCAAAAATCCTGCACAAGTGATGTGTTTTATTTAATTTCCAAATTGCCATTCTCCTTTGCCTACAGTTCTAGCTTGAACTTTTCAGCTTCCTGTAGTCAGAGGAGCACTGAGGAAGGCACAYGCAGCAACGTGCCACCTCCATCCCTGGATGCCTCTGTTCTGGCAGCTCTTCAGTCATATTGATAAAAGAATTATCATTAAAAGAATTAAGACCAGTGGGAAAAACATGGGCAGAGAAAAAAACAAAACTAGCTCCCAAACCAGTAAGGACCATGATCATGAAGGAAGTGTGTGTACTTCACACAACAGTGATATTTCCATGTATTGCAYAGCAGCAGTGCAATACTACCCCATCCTTCCTGATTAATGCTTGACTGCACCAGCCATTACAATCAAAAGAAATAAAAGTGGGATATGCCTTTCAGAAACCCTCCAGGGTGATGCTGGAAAGAAATTGTATCTTTATCCTCCCCTCTCAAGAAATTGTGTATTATTGAGCCTAAGTAGGCACCAATCTATATCCCCTAGAACAATCTGGGGAAAAATGAGAAGTGCAGAGGTATTAAGACGTGAAAAATGCCAGTAAAAATCCTGGCATCTAACAAAAGGGCACATAAAATTCTCCTTCATTTAAAGTTCATCATCTAATTTAATGGCTTTTTGGAATTATATCCTCCCCAAATCACAATATCTGACGAAAAATGATCATGCCAGATAACATAATTAAAAACTTTTAAACCCAAAAGCCAGCAGAGAGGAATGCAATGAAGTTGTCAAGATACAGCCAGGCTTTAGAAGTTCAACAGACATCTTGTGGCAAGGGGAGAAAAGAGAAAAACATGGCTCATACAGGGACCAGAGCAAGCCTTCCAGGCAATTGCCAAAGCCTTCTTCTTCTGAATCAATGGAAAACACATTTGAAATTCTCCTTATGTTTACAGGCAGTTCCTCTCATCTGGCAACATAAAATCACATGAACACCTCAGCTTCTCCACAGAAGGTGCTCTTGTCTTTGTACAAACTATTTTACAAGACAGAGTAGATTCTGATTTACCACTGATTTTTAGAAATGCCTCTTTTGTACATTTATACACAATATTCCARCTGAAATGTAAGGTTTTGACTGATAAGACTAAAAAGATGAGGTAGATAAGAAGCCTTCCTAATTAAATATTACCCAACAGCTGTGTTTTTCCTATTGTTTAGTAAATAACATTTGCCAACTTAGAAAGCATGAAATGCTACATACTTGAAGCAGAAGAAAGCCACCACCTACTGCAGTTGCTGCAAGCTTTCCGACTTTCTGGAACAAAAATCCCGCACACCTTAGGGGAACAAAACAAAACAAAAAAAACCCAGTCCAGTGAAGTTTTCTGCTGAACAATGCCACACTCTACAATTCCTGAACTGCAACTATTACCATTCTTTCATTAAAAAAAGCAAATGTACCATTTCATATTTACCAATCTAAAAATCAAGGCTATTTAATGCAAGCAATATTAAATTAACAATGTGTAAAATATAACAATGGTTGGTTGTTACTGGTTGTCTGATGGCCCCTTTAAAGTAAGATTGAGATCTCCAGATCTTGCTGCTATTAAATGTAGCACGTTAATAAAGTACAACATAATTATATAATAAGGCCACTACAACTGCTCCTAAATGGAAAGTAAATACATTATACCATAACYGTATTAACTACAAAACTCATAACTGAATGATCTCAGTAAAAAGAAGCACATCTCTACCACAAGAGTTAAACTATGGAAAGCCACTCCACAGGGACATGGCATTGGTCTATTTTTAATGGATCAAGGCAACCAGAAAATTACCTTGTTCTCAGTCTCCAAACCCTCCCAAACAAATGGAGAACAGCACAGGTATTGATATTACAGACCAATGTCAGGGCAGGAAGGGGCTTCTGAAGGTGAYCTGGGCCAGTCACCTCCCCAAACATGGGCCAGCTGCAGAGTCTGATCCAACCTCCAAGCTTAATCAGGCTGCCAAGAGCCCTGACTCAGACAAGAGTTGCCAAGGCTGATGGTTCCATAACTTCCCTGGGCAATTCCAATGGCGTCTGAACACTGGCCCACCCACAGAGGGGAATTTTCCCCTTGCATATGAATAGTAAATTTGTATGTATATATATCAGTACATGGATATGTGTTTCTACAGATATTGAAATATATGTTTTCCAGATAATTCAATAAGCCAGTTTTTATGGATGCCAGATGAACTATTCCCTAGAATCTTCTGAGTTTACATGTATACATCTGACTTTTAAAAATAATTTTAAGGCTACMGAAGCAAATAAAAAACTCAGATTGAAAGCTAAACCTCCACTCCTCAAAGCTGTACTGAGCTTGAGTACAACAATTTCATTTTTAGTCTCTTTAATCTTCCAATTCTTGCATAATCCCTCTTTAAAAGTCACTGTGCTACCATAATGATGTTTTGCACTGAATTTACAGTTTTTTCGAGTACTGGAATAGACAAATACCATTCAAATACCTCTGACAAATAACAAATACCTTGACACAGCTACTCAGGCTGTGGGTACACATTTTCCAGTTTAAGTTCTCAACTTTACTGTCTAGCTTTCACCATGAATTTATCTAGYATAACTAGGCTGTGGTATCTCTCTTAAGTTAACATCAGAGCAGACTGTGATTTGTTCAAAATGGCTCCAGCTGAATTTAGAGGAAAAAACAGTCTGTCTCCATGGAATTAATACTTCATTAAAAGTGTATTTTGCCATCCTTCTTTTTTTTTTGTTTTTATTTCTTTTATCAGTAAAACATGTCTTAGCCATAATATAACTAGGTTTTTAAATCTAGAGTAGTAAGSAAATAAGCTTTACCATACAAATAAAAGCAGTAATTTTCCATTGCAATTTTAGAACTCTGACATTTTCCCAAATCCYTTCCCCAGTAACTAGTATGAGTTCCCTTGGACAACTGGTGTTTTACCAACATTAAAAAACGCTTYATAAGGGTGAGTCAGAGTAACAAGCTACGCAATTGTTTCACACATGAATAATCTTGATCAATGCTAAAGGAAATCCCTTTGGAGATATATTTATCTGGTTCGAACACCCTTGGATCTTCTAACAAAGTAAAAGGTCTAGGTCAGTTACAGAAAGGGAAGCTCCCTCACCAGCCAGTCACACCTCCCATCACAATCTGCGTGGCTACAGAGTATTTTTCGACAATTGGTCCTGAATTCCGGCCAAACAGACGATTCCACCAATGGTGACGCCGGGCATATTCTGTTAAATCCAGCACTTCGTAGGAATCATCGTCACTGTCGTGGTCTTTAAAAGAAAAAGGGATTAAAAAAAATTATTTTCTCAGTTATACAGCAAATTAACAATGTATGTAAAACCYCGAGAAGCAGTTTGGGCATTAACTGGGTAATCCAATGGTTTAAACTGTAGCATACAAGGTACCTATTGTCCAGCAGCTCACAGAACAAAGGRTTTTGGGATTATATGCCATAATCAAGGTAAGGAGTAGACAGTTATAGGGATGGCATAATCCATGATGGCACTACAAAGGCGAAAAAGAATCCCCAAACCTGTTCAAGTATAGGAACCAAGAGGCATGGGATGAAACCACCAATTAGTTTGTTCAACACAAACAAAAAAAAAAGACAAAAACAAAATCCAAAGGGATAGACCAACACTTTGAAAGATCATGAACTCCTGGCCCAGTGCTCTCCTCAGAGGACAAGACATCAGCACTTGCCACTAAGCCAAGAAGCCCCTTCTGTTCCTTTTCCACAAGTTAAACATGTGACACTGGAATTTCAATTAAGTTCTACATTTGCAGGACAATCCTACAGGCATCCTACAACTTCAAATTAGAGATCCTCAACACCATATACACTCAAACATCACAGGGAAGAGACTGGTCTAGATTTTTAAAGCAAAATATTGTAAAAGTATATCACATTCTGTGATATGCACACACGAATTAAACTACACTTTGGATAAATATATTGAAGGTTAAATCTGAGTTCAGCAAGGCTGGGGGGACATTCCAGAAAATAATTAAATTATTATTATATTAAATGATTATCTGGAATTATAAAGTAAGACTGTAGATATAACCGTTCTATTAAGAATTATGACAGCTTTTTAATTTGTACAAGTATGGGTAAAAACTTCAAGGACTGCAAGAAGTACACATGTAGGTGTGAATTATTTCCCTTTATTGCCACCTAAGTGTTCTTCAGTACTGAAAAATAAATAGCAAGACCCATAATGCTAAAGTAATTATTGAATGTTCTTTCTTTGAGGTATTGAGGACAATCTAATTCCTTTATATGGAGAATATTAAAACATAGTCATAAACTGTTAGTTACATTAATTCTGCCTTTAAATTACTATTTTGTTTAAACCAATACTCGTGCACACGAGTACAATATGTTATGTGGAAAATGAAATGGCCAGAGCATTTTCTACTGATGAAAAATAGTCCCTGAATGCGGCATATGATGTTTTGGACACCATCCGAGCACATCGAACTGTGCCAGYGCCGAAAGGCGCCGCACGAAGAGGCCACAGCGATGCCCTTAAAGCTCCGCACGGTGAAGGATGCGGCGGCCATGGGGACTGAAGGATCCTCTTCCCGTCCTGCATCCCCCCAGCACCTCCGGCTACGCGGCCCCGCGCTCCGTGAGGGCTCGGCCAGCACTCACTCTGCCTGCGGGCCCGGCTAAAAGGGCTTTCGGTGGTTAAATCTCGGGAAGGAGCTTCAGCCCGGGTGATGCCGGGGGTGCCGCGGCCGATGCGCCGCGGCCGCGCGGTAGAGGGGGGACAAGCACGGTTTGGGGCGGCGCAGAGCCCGGGCCATCCCTCCCCGCCCCCGGGACGCAGCGCGGACAGCGGGAAGGGGCTGCCCGCCGCCCCCGAGAGGAAGGAAGGGCGCCCGCCGCGGCGCCTCCTCCCCGCTCCCGCCAGGAAGGGGCCAGCACTGACCTGAGGCGGAGCGGGGCCGCCGCGCCG
>NW_026623580.1:596278-607145 GCF_030028575.1 Malurus melanocephalus | reverse complement strand
GTCCAAACGCTTCTTGAACTCCGTAAGTCTTGATGCTGTGACCACTACCCTGGGGAGCCAGGGCTCAACCACCGTCTAGTGGAAGAACCTTTTCCGGGTATCCAACCTAAACCTCCCTTGAGGCAACTCCAGGCCATTCCATCGGGTCCTGTCACTGTCACACAGAGCAGAGATCAGTGCCTGCCCCTTCTGTCCCCTCACAAGGAAGCTGTGACTGCACTGAGGGCTCCCCTCAGTCTCCTCCAGGCTGAACAGACCAAGTGCCCTCAGCCGCTCCTCACCCTTCTCCTCAAGGCCCTTCACTGTCTTTGTTGCCCTCCTTTGGATACTCTCCAATAGTTCAATGTCTTTCTTACACTGTGGTGCCCAAAAGCGCACACGATGTTCAAGCCTGCACCATGAAGTGTTCATTGATCCCAGTGATGGGGGTAGAACCCCAAAACCTTCCAAACATCACCAGCTGTGGGTAAGGAGCAGAGCAGTGGCTGCAGGCATGGCTGGATGGCAGTTATGTGCAGTGAGCCCCATAAAAATTAATAACCAGAAAAGAAAACAAAACACAAGGCCCCTCAAAGAACAAAGGTTAAAGCCAACGTGAGCTGTGAACCATTTGAAAAAATTAAATTTGGGCTCTCATGACCCTGGTGTACTCCCCTCTTCAATGCGTTGGTGGGGTTTCAGTGGGCTAAAAGCCACATAATTGTATTTTATTACTTTTTTGTGTGTGTGCAGCCATAACATGGAGATGGCTGACACAGTAAGTGCAGCTTCAGGAGTGTTGTCACAATATGAATCAAGAAAGCATCAATGAACACAATTTATAAATAATAAACTTGAAAACACATTATTTAAAAATGTTTACAGCCTCTCACTTGGACTCTTTCACTGCCAATCCATAAGACAGGCAATTATAATGGAAAAAACCCCACTTTTCCCCATGTCATAAAGTTGTTTTTATAGAGTGAGGATATAAGATTTTAATTAAGCCCCTTAATAACACCAACCTTAACAGACGCACCAAAAATTGGAAAACATATATTCTTCAAGGAGGTACTTCTTTAGTCAGTTCTGAAACTCAGTTTAGCAGATAAAACTTAAAGTTAGTGTATAAAGTGTTTATTTGCTTATTAAATTATTTTTATTACAAACATTTGCCATCATGATAAGCAGGTGACAGCATGCCAGACACAGCTTGTAATTTATTGCTTTCTTTAAGATTTTCAACTGATATGTTTCTGTACAGAACACACATTTGTCTCTTACGATATGTTTTGACAAACACTGAGCATCTTCAGAGTTTTCTTGTTTAAGCATAAAAAAAGCTTCCCAATCAGTAACAAAGCCTTTGTTGACTTTTCCCAGTCAGATGCCAGCAAGGTAAGGAAGGTGACCRGAAAGTTTTGCTTGGGTTGTGTGAGCCTGGCTATTTTTGTACCTTCTGTTGCACGATTTCTTAGTATTTGTCTTCCCTATTTTTAACTGTGATCAGTTAAAAATAGCAACACTTCTCAGATGACTTTCCCCACATCTGTACAAACAATTAAAATAACTTCCTTTCAGAACAGGGAGATTTATATAATTAACATTTTTAAAAGATTAGCAGTAGAAGCTGCATTGTGTTCTACATGCAACTTCTGTTTGCCTCTTTTTGCGCTCTTCTTGCCAAGTCTGGGTGATGTGACAAGTGGCAAGGAAGGGGTTTACAAAAGATCCAGGGAAAGATTGGTTGTGGGATCAGGATGTACACTCATCTGGGATCAGGATGTACCTATTTCCCAGCACAAGGCATTTCCCAGTGGGTTCCAGCTGTGTAGGATGCAGTGGTGCCCACACAGCTGTGGTGCTCAGCCCAGCCTGCTGCTGGGTGCTGTGAATGAGCCAAGTGCCTGCCCTGGATCTGCGGGCACTGCCTGGGGGATTGGCACAATGCCACACAGAAAATGCCATCARGATTGTTCTTGCTTCCAGCAAAATCCATAACCTATGCAGAGGCAGCAAACCTCGTGGCTCCAGAGACCGAGAATAAYTTGGAGAGCTGTTACCACCCCATTGTGATGTATAAAATTCCCCAAGYCCATTCAAATCTCTTGCACACTGGTGCCTTCTTCAAGCTGTTCATGGCAGTTTCTGCCAGATTTTCCAAGGAAAGGAAGGCAATTTAAACTCAGGCCACATTTTGGCTTCACTCTGAAAGGCTCTTCAGGAACAGAATGTTTTCCTGTAACATCAGAAGGACTGTTCAGAAAGATTGCTCTAAGCCCTGGCTACAAATTCAGGCTGTGCATTGACCCTGTGTCYTTGTACCTGTGACAAGCAGGTTCACTATCACAGCTTGCAAGGGAACATACATGACATACATGTACCTGACAAATACTAAAAAACTCCACAATAAGCTGCCCAAAACCCCCAAAAAGCAGAAGAAAGCCCCCCCCCCAACATTCAGATGCCTGTGTGACTCTAATCCTAGCAGTTTCTTTGTGCTGCTGACCAGATTTCCAAACTGGGACACACATCCTTGAATTTTTAACCATCTTGCATGATTAATTATAAAAACGAAAGGCAACACACACTGCTGGCCATCTTCACTAAACMTTACTTGTGAGTGAAACTTATGTTCTCAGCAGGTTTAACCTAGTAAATGCAGTCAGAATAACCTGGCAATAAAGATAGTGGAATAAGTGAATGATTTCTTTTTAAAAACTGGACTGGACATGCTGTTATTTAAAGCTCAGTTGGCTGGCAAATGCAGAGAAATGTCTTCTCAGAYACGGAAGGGATTTAGGTTCTAAGTCAGTCAAGATCCTGGGCAAGGGCTGTTGTGGGAAGGCACCAGACTCTGACTCTTGGAGATTACAACCCTTCTGCAACAGCCACCACATTGTTTTTGGAGCAGGAGTGAAAGCTTGCAGCAGGACTTTCAGCTCTTTCTTGCTTGCCTGGCAGAGAGAGGCCGTAACCTGAACTGTTGATGCAGTAGGAAGTTCCATGAGGTCCTGACACAGGGCAGTGCAAGGGCAGGCACTGGTCTCTTCGGTGTGGTGACAGTGACAGGATCCAAGGGAATGGCTTGAAGCTGTGTCAGGGGAGGTTTAGGTTGGACACAGGGTAATGGATTCTCCCCCAGAGGGTGTTTGGGCACTGGAACAGCTCCCCAGGAAAGTGGCCACAGCACCAGCCTGACAGAGCTCAAGAAGGGTTTGCACAGTGCTCTCAGGCACGTGGGGTGATTCTTGGACACATTGATCCTTATTGCTCCCTTCCAAATGAGGATATTCTATGATTCTTGTTAAAATGAAGATACTCCTCTATGTAATTAAGATCTTAACAAATACACATCCATGCCATCTCCATATGACATTTTGGATGGTTTACTTATATTGCTTGTCTTCTACCTTCCTTTGCCGTTTTTCTTTGAAAAATATTTGTTTTGAGGTTTAACAAAACTATGAGAATTCTTTTCTTGTTTTTGAACATTATTTAATTCTGCTTTTCAATTTTGTAGTACTCTAACTTGATAACAGCCTCTTTYATCTTAGAATCAYAGAATAATTTTGTTYGGAAAAGACCTTTAATATCAWYAAGTCCAACCATAAATCTTAATTCAWTCATCCTAGTGAAATTTCAGTTATAAATTCCCACCACAATCCATGTATGAGTTGAGAAAGGGGCAGAGAAAGATATGTCTGTTTTCTACATTAACAGGAGTTTAAATTGTCTCTTGCTGAAGAATCAAATTGATACAGAAAGAAAAACCAAGTTYAGGGTGGTGTGAAAGGTGTTTAAACTGGTAAAAACCAAAGACATCACCCAGGTAAGATGCTCTGGATCCACAGCACCTGCATTTTACTTATTAAACCAAACTGATGGCTAGTGTCAGGCCAGGCTGCACATTCCAGCAGGACACATTCCCATGACCCTAGCCTGGAAAAGTAAGGRAATAAAAATAAGAAGTTAACAGGGAGATTGATCTTTCTTGTTCATGTTGTTTACTATATTGTTAATAATGCAAGCTGATTATCCATTAATCTTTTGATCTCAGCTCTGATGAGTTACCAGGCTTGGACTGCAGCATGGAGCTGTGACCGTGACCTCCTGCTATTGTATAAATCCCATCCATTCGTTGGGATGATCTGTGTGCTGTGCCTGTGGAAAACACTTGGATCACAGCCAGAGGGGAGCCAGGGGAGCCAAGCTTGGGGCAGAGCACTGGTCTGGCAGAGCTGAGCTCATCATTCCTTTAGGATCTCCCCTGGAGGCAGCCAGTGCTTAAGCGGTGGGAGCAGAATGCAGGAGGAGATGAYTGCAGTGACTCGTGAACATTCATCTTGCACAGTCAAAATGCTTAAAAAAACCTGTTCAGCTGAATTTGAGGCTTCGTGTGATTGCCCAGGCAAAGAGGGCAGTGAGGGGAACTGAATCTTAGAAAAGCAGAAAGTCTTGCAAGGCACTGGAAGGTTGTCTTCAATGTGATCTGGTGTCTCTCTGTTGTTAAATTCTTGGTTAAAACTTCTCTCATATGCAAGGTGATTTTTTTTTTAATAAAAGTTCTGCAAAGTTTGTGTTCTGAATTTGCTATTTTCTTGTAAGTAAAAAATAAAGGATTTTTAATTATCTGGAGGTAACCTTTTGTTTATTGTATGTCCGTATTATAAAATTTCAAAAAAGGATTCTGACTGTAGCACTGTATTWTTTTAGGGAAGTTCTTTAAACAGCTCTTAGCTGTGATCATGAATGTAATGATATATTTTGATTTTAAGTAGTCCTTCATAGATAAATATCCAAATCCCTTGTTAAATCTTGTAGGTATTCTGGAGTTCCCTGCTACTGTCACTCAAGTATTCGGACAAACCAACRGAGAGAGTGAGAACAGACTGACAGTCTGGCAGTCTGTCTTGCCAAGCAAATGTAAGGAATTAGTTTTTAGAGGAGCTGTGATGATGAATCAATCATACACACCACTTCCACAGCTAACAGATGTTCCTATTTTCTGTAGCATAAATGCATATAAACAACGAAGAGAAAAATAAAAATTCTTTGCATGGCTTTTTACAAAGTTAAAGATAACAGGGTAATAACTGGGCAGGGCAGGGCAGATTTAGAAAAAATCCATGCTGAAAAAGTTGAGGATGCACCAGAAATACCATCAAAAGGGTGAAAAGGCTAAAGAATTTCAGACTTTTTTTGTTTGTGAAGCCCCACACCAAGAAAGGGTTAAAAATCCTAAAGTGAAGAGAAACATGGTAATAATGTTTTTCATTTTCTATCAAGGAAAAAAACCCAATACAGAACCGTAATGAGTAAACACTAGACACAAAGAGAAAAGATAATTCATGTGAGTCATCACTGCTGGCAGGGAAAACCTTTGATCAGATACTGTTGTGCCAGTCACAGGTAGGGTTCTCTGAAACACCTGGATGCTCTCAGGTCACCTCAAGCTTGTGAAGASCCCTCCTACAGCTTCTTCTTCCGTGCTGCCTGGTTTTGGCTGGAATAAAACTAAACACATTTCCTCCAGATACCTGAACAYGTGCCAACACAGTCAAACATGAGACTCCCGGAGTACAGGGCTGCYGCCAACTGCCCATTCCCCACGGCTGTATCCCCTTCCTAGATGGASATCTCAAAATAACATTTCGCTGGCCAAAGGACTAGCTTGCTTTAGAGACCCTGAGATCAGRGGAGCAGGATTTGTTTTCCAATGGTAATTTTCTTGCAAATATTGAGGCCCCTGGCAACTGGGGAGAGAGCCTGACAAGCTAGAGAGGATTCCATATTGTACTTGTGCACAGTAACTRTACTTCATCATCAAGACTTTCCCTAACTTTACAAAGGCCATRCCAAATAAAATTTAAATCATTTCTTAATAACAAAGATTGTCTTGAAAGATTGCCCAAAGAATAAGGCTCTCATTCAGTTACCTTTCAGAGCTCAATAATAATGAAATAACTGTATCACAGCATTGTTTCCAGTAGCACTGTTAATTTTTCCAGCTTTCAAATACTCAAATCTTGATTTCTCATAAAATACTAATGCAGTCCGAAAAATTGAAAGCAGCCATGGCATCTGATAAAACTGGTCAAGGTGAGATAATATTCACCTTTTTCTCCTGGTTTTCTTGAAAATTTGTTTCTGTGGAAGTATTGCACCCACTGTGACTCATCACCACTGACAACCTTCAGCACTTACAGTCTCTACAAGGACTTGATAATGATTTTTGCAGAGTGGGAGGTGCACCCCACTAAAGAAGCCCAAGCACTACTCTGCAGAGCTTTCAGCACACAGCAAGACAAAGGCAGTGCCGTCTGCTGAAGCTGATTGGGACCTGACTCTGACTGAACCTGAAAATGGTATGGGTAGGGATAAGAGGAGGAAATCTAGTTTGTCTTCCCATCATTAACTCAATGAGCAAGACATCCAGGCTGCATCTAGAGAAGCTTTTGTGCCATACTGGTGTTGACACCACAGGCTGCAGTGACAGTGACAGAGAGGAAGCAGTGGTGCCAGTCTGGCCATCAGTGTTTGAATGCCATTTTCATTCAAAAATCCTAATTCATCTCATCCAGAATTCCTCTGAGGAGGAGGAGAAGAATAGGATATTTGCTTGGTCCACTGTCCAGCTGGAATCTAAACAAGCATTTAGAGTTCTCTAGTCTGTTCTTGTAGTCACAAACCTYATACTCAGAAGAGGGCAAGCAAAACCAACAGCCCTACGTCCTCCCAACAGCCAGGATGATTTCTGGGAGGAATCTCCCGATCTCAATTTTTTAATTCAGTTTCATACTGAGGGCTCTCTCTAGATATTTGTCAGATGGAACATTGGGAGCTGTAGTGATAAGACAAGCAGTAATGAGTTCAAATTGTAAGAGAGGAAATTTGGGTTAGATATGCAGAAGAAATTCTTCACTGTGAGGGTGGTGAAGCACTGGCCCAGGTTGGCAGAGAAGTTGTGGATGCCCTGTCCCTGGAAGTGTTCAAGGCCAGGWTGGATGAGGCTCTGAGCAGCCTGGTTTAGTGGAAGGTGTCCTTGCTTATGGCAGGGGCTTGCAACCGGATGATCTTTAAGGTGTCTTCCAACCCAAACCATTCTATGATTGTATGGCAAACCCAAATTTGAGCATAGAGTTTGCTTGCTCCCTTTTTATTGTACACCGAGGTTTGCCTGAAGTTTTCCAGGGAAATGTGTGGAGGCTGCACTGGCAGAAGGTATCTTTCAGTGCTCAGCCCCAGGAAGCCACACATGAGCTGCACRGGCATAGGTCATGCAGGAGGACTGACCTGTGGTCACCTGGCAGAGGAGGATTACGGAGTAGTTGGTGTGGCACAGTCTCCAGCATCGGCATAAAAAGATACAGGAAGCAGAGAGACAGACATCCTGATCCAAAGGAGAAGGGGAGTTCTTCTGGGCTCCACAAAACCTGACCAGTACCTAATAGGTGCTCTAAAGTGGTGAGAAAATCAAAGGTATGAAGGGATATAGCCCTTCTGTGTAGGTGTGCGTGTACATTTCTATATGTTATGTGAGGTAAGGTCAGGACTGACCTGTTTGAAACCTTTCTGTGTCCTCAGCTGTTTACCTCAACTTCACCATTTCTAAAGAYGTGGATGCCTTCAGGGCTGCCCCAAGACAAGGCTCCCAGAAAGCAAGGATGTTTTTGAGCCAGGGTCTCTTCTGTGTCAGTGTTAAGYTCCAGAGGCCCAGACAGGTGTGCTTTGGGACTCTGCCTCTCKGAGGTGGTGYRTGAGCACAGAGCTGTGCCAAGAAAGGGAACAGTGGCCTGTGAATCTCAAAATCTATCACAGCCATGTAGTCACCACTCAGCAGCATCCTCCAGAGGAAACTGCAGCAGGGATGCACATCRGGAGATCAGGAGGAATTTCTTCACTGAAAGGGYTGGAATGGGCTGCCAAGRGAGGTGGTGGAGTCCCCTTTCCTGGAGATGTTCAAGAAACRACTGCATGTGGCACTCAGTGCTCTGATCTGCTTGACAAGGTGGGGATCAGTCAAAGGCTGGACTCAGTGATCTCAGAGGTCTTTTCCAATCTCATYGATTCTGTGATCCACAGGGGCCTCACCCCGGAGTTACCAGGAAGGTGGTGAAACCAGGAAGGATGTTCTGATAACGATCACGAGTGTAGATGCACTTTATCTCTTTCTTGCTTACTCATGRCATATTGCTGAAGTTACAAAGTAAACTAGTGAGGGGATCAGAAAGCTGGGCATCAGCAGCTCAATATTTGTGAAATACAACTTCACAGCACATTGTCTATAAACTTTGCTTTGCAGTGTTTGTTTTATGTTTTTGCTTATTTATGTTTTGCATATTTTATGTGCATTCTATATCCCATAGGCAATTTCTGAATTCAGTTCAGCTCTTTTTTCCCTTCTGATTGATCAGGACCAGTAAGTAATCTTTAGAAAATTTGTTTGTTCTATTTGTTCCTGTCTTCTTCCTAAATGTTTGATGAGTGGGTGATTTGTTTGTGCTGTCGTTACAAAAACCATATGTTGATGTGGTCTTATGGAGGAGTGTTTTTATTATTTTAAGAGTTCAACTAAGGATGTTTCCAAAGGAATCATAATTGCTYTTCTAAGTACAAAGGCTGAACAATGACTGGCTTACAAATAATGCCAAAAATCTGTTCAGCTCAGTCTAATTATTTCAAAGACTTAAATCTGTTTCTCAGAAAAGTCTTCTTTTTTACATACTAAGAAAGTTATATTTCTGGAAGTTCTCTATGGTTCATAGTCCCTTGGAGCAAGGGAAAGTATCCAATTTTTCATGTACTTCTCAATGTATGCAAAAACTTTAAGGCTGCCCCAGTCTTGAGGAGCAATTTATTGTGCCACAGCATGAGCAGTGCTGGGGTTTGTTCATCCTTCTCGTGACTTTGATCAAAACTGGAGGGAATTTTCTGCTGGRAGATTGGTGGCTCTGCTGATGCCAGCTGGTCAGTGTTCCTGGAAACACCTTTGAGGTGAGGCTGTCTGGTGTCACTGAAGAGCAGGAGACAAAGTTTTGACAGAGGTGGTGTAAATCTTTTCCATAAATAAGAGAGTTCCATTGGCATCTGGGGGACTACATGAAGTACAAGGAATGCACCATGAGTGAAACTGCTGTAAAAATGATCCCTAAATTGGGTGGTCTCTAAGGGACTTAATACTATCCTGGCAAAAGGAGAATCTCTGGAAATCCCTCAGTGCCCAGTAAAGGCTGCTGAAGAGGGAAGTATATGGTAGAGATTCACCAATATATTTTGTATCTAAAATATTAAATAATGACTATTATTCAGAGTAAAGAAAATGAAAAGAGAAAAATATCTGTGCAGCTGGCCAAGACCTTGAAAAGGACAGACTTTTCAAAACAGTTTTCAGAAAAACAATTTCAAACCTCCCTGCTGCAAAGCCTCCTACACAGCCCTTGCAGCGAGCCTTTAGAGGAAAACTTTAAACAAAGGAGCGCAATCGTGTGGCCACGTTTTGAGAGCAGAAATGTAGCAAAGAATTGCTACACATTTATAGGTGCATGACAGCCAAAATCAGTTACTCATAAAGATGATTTCTTGTGGGTCACAATAAAAAATGACAGGGGGGAAAAGTAGAAAATACTAATTCTGTAGGGAGGGACAACATGCCATGCTAAGTGTCATACTAATGCACTTTGAAAGCATATGTCTGTATATAAAATTTAAATGTTACATAAACCATGCATGTGTTATATAAATGCCATTACATTGTAGGTATTACCTGAGGTAAATGTGTATGCATTTTATACAGACACACTTTTTGTGTGTCTGTCTGTTTATACATACATATATGTAAAATGTAAAATCTGTTATTAGATTATTAGTGAAATGAACTGTTTCTCAATAATTCAGCAAAATTATGGAGGAAGTTGGCCCAGTGGTCAAAGCTGTTGAGGTGTTACTTTATCTCAGACCTCTTACATTGTGTTAGATGGGGTGTCTATGCCTTATGTGCTTAGAGACCAGTGGTTTTAGAGGATAAGTAATTTATAAACTCAAATCCATAGTAATCAGGATCATAGCTGCATACCTTAGATRGACAAAATGGCAGGGGGTTAGAACTAGATGGTTTAAAAGGTCCCTTTTGACCCATATCACGCTACAGCTTTATGAAAATAATAAKAGGTAATTTTGTTTTTAAGGATTTCTGTATGGAAATTCCTGCTCCATGTTTCCTGGCCTCCAGAAATATCTTGTGCTGATTGTTGGCTTTCAGGATATCATGATGAGGACATCATGGAGTCTGGAAGGYAATGCAAATTAAAATTCTGTCACAGTTCTTGACTGAGGAAGTTGTATTCCTGGTTTTCCTTTGGATTTGATCCAGGTTATGGTAAAGTGCAGTAGCCTTTAAAAAATGAGTCAGGCCAGGTCAGGGTATTCTCACATCACCTCAGGCCACTGCAGACACCTGATGGGAAACCTCAGTCTGCAGAGGAGCAGAGCCACAGCTCTCTGTGCTCCCAGGGGATGGGATCCAACCTCACAAAGGTGCCTGTGCTGTGTGGYGTCTGAACCTCTGGGATTTTTCAGGTCCCTCAGCTGGTGGCATGAGCAAGGACAGCCCAACACTGCCTCTGYACATGGATGGCAGACAACCAACACACTCACAGCCTGGACTCTTCCAACATATTTTCCCTGGTTCACAATTCAAAACCATCCTAAATTATTCTTTTGCTTTGGAAATTATGCTAAAAATAATTCCCTTTTTTAGAGTTCAATGAATAATGGATTTGCTCAAACTTATCCTGAATTTATCCTACCTTATGGAGGCTGTAGGTTATAAACACAGGGACAGGCAGAGTGGGGAGCTTGAGGGAAGGACTGAGAAGCAGGTTTTTAT
>NW_026623580.1:576383-596226 GCF_030028575.1 Malurus melanocephalus | reverse complement strand
CACCAGGCATATCTGAAAGCCCTTCCTTGCTCCACTTGGTATGGTACACTGGCATTTCTAGCTCCAGCTGCCAACTCTAACGGTGTTACTCATATTTGTTAAACAAACCAGAGAGCTGAAACCTCTCCCTTAGTTGGCTGTGTCATAGCACAGAGACCAGCAACTTAAAAAAGGCCAAAACCCTGTAATGTTGAGCTCATTGAYGGATCTTTTCGTGTTGAATATTCCTTATGTTTCCTTTGGGGATGTAGTAGCCAGACCAATCAACTGGGGGTACTGCTGAGTGCTGTTAATTTAAGCAGTGGATCACTCCTTTAGAAAATGGAGTGTTTTCATAAAGGAAAATATTATCTATTTGCTGTAGACTGTACCATGACCAGAGAGAAGGCAGTGTTATTGCAACTTTGGTATAACACCACCCCTGAGTCTGCTGCCTGGCTCCATGTCCCCSTTATGAGTGGAAGGATGGATGAAGTGATGGCTTCCCCAAAGCTGAATTGCAGCCAAACCCTAGGGCAAACTTCTGGTTTAGCTCCTAGACAGAAACCCACCCACCAGTTTTCTTTGGGAAGAACAGGAATTCAAATATTGGTTTGGCCTGAAAGTTGTTCTGGCTACCCTGAAGGCGAAGGGAAGGTGATCCTGTAAAGCCACAAGAAGCAAGTATTTTAATTCACAAATTATTTCCCTGATTTAAAATGCTAATTTTTATCTAACATTTTCCTTGCTCCAAAACCACATTGGGTTTCAGTTACATTTCCTTTGAAACCAGAAAGCGATCATGCTGAAAGGCAATAAAAGCGAGTCAAATGACATTTTTCTTCCCTCCTTGTGCCTTTCCCTGCCTCCCCAAATGTTAGAGGARCAAAACTGGATGCTGCTATTGCACAAATTTGGAGGCAGGAGCAAACAGTGCAAGATGCCATCAGGGAATCAGTATATTTAGCATGGGAGAGGTATTTCTGAAGAAGTCCTTAGCTAGAGCTCCTTGCAGATGGGTTGTGGCTGGGGTGGAAAAGCTGACMGGTGCTCCTGACTGAAATGAGCTCACTGAACACGTGGCAGAGAGAGAGAGCCCTCTGACTGTGCCTTCTCTGTGCAGGTACAGTCCGTGCCCCAGGTGGATTAAAGCCCCTGAAATGCACAGGGTCACAAAGGGAAATGTGTCCCCGTGKCCGTGGCAGAGAGAAGGCAGCAGCTGCTCAGGGTTCCCTGGGTGAAGGCAGGGCTGGGACTGCCAAGAGACCGAGCAATGGTTTCACAACCTATTTGTCAAGAGGGATAATTCGGAGCTAATCCATATCTGAGATGCTGCCTCCATGCCACTAGCAGCGAGATAATATCCCTCTGTCCCTGTAGAGGCTGTTGTGAAGGAGAGGGGAGAAATCCAAGTTCCTCTTTGTCTGGGGAACACAAGAAATGCCATTATCTTCCATGGAGGCAGGAGTGTGCACACGATTTGAAAGGTCTGCTGGTGTGTGATGCTGAATGTTCTCACAGCTTGCACTGTCGCTTTCACATGTGTAACACATGATACAAAATATTGCCACTTTGTCCTTTCAGTGTTTGCCCATGCTTTGCAAAATTGTGTGGAGGGGATACGGGCCTGCTCCTGGCAGGATTCATTCATTGCCCTTTAATGGGATTTTATTGGTTTGTAATGAAATGTGAGGAATTAATCACAGCTCAATTATACTTACAAATACATTGCTGTATTTTAGCGTGTGCGTGCATGTTGGTCTGTTTTTAATTACCCAGAAAATGTGAAGTTAGCATAGTAAGATCAAAGAATTCAAATTTGTCCCTCAGTGAACAACGTCACTGCCTCCCCACACAAAGCCAGGCTGGGAACGAGCATAAAGAAGCAGGGAACAGGGGACTTCCCGTCTTGGCAAGGACAAGGACTGGCAAACGCAAGAAGCCAGACAATCTGATGAAAAACGGATTCTTATTCTCCCTTCTTGTTTTTTACTCCCACAACACCCTTTTCCAGCCTGAAATTCACTGTGCTTGTTTCCAGTGAGGCCCTGCCTTGGCCATTCTGCCATGCTTTTGGGGTGGGGCGGGGGATCCTGTGGCTCATCCTCACCTGCTGAGGAGTCCAGCTTTGGGTTCAGGCACCTCTCTGACCTTTCAGCTGGTTCAGATTTATCCCAGGGTTCTCCTTCCTTTTTTTAATGTATCTGTATCGGTACTACTGGATAGCCCAGTTTACTTTYGGTCTTGCCTACTGGGAATGTCAAGTGAGGATAAAATTAAACTGTGGGTAGATAAAACATAAGGAGGTTTCTACAGTGAAATATGATATGTATTAAAATCAACTCATTCATTAGCACTTACATTGTGAATTTATTAAACACTCAGTTAACAAACAGGGTTGCTAGTTCAATGTCTTGTGCTGCAAACAGCTGCTTTCTGTTTACAAAATAAACATGTATTTTCCACTGAATAAAGGAACAATTATATATGGATTTTTATTTCTTTYCAACTAAGTCCATGAAAAGGTCCTCTGGTACCTTAAATTACACCTAGAGCAGCCTCAGTCTGCTCTGGGTAACTGTGTTCACTAAAACACAACTCCTTTTAACACAAAACATCACCATTTTCACTTCTGCACAGTAATTTATGCTGACATCAGAAGAATCAGAAAACCRTTTCATAACATTTCCTTAAATTCTTTACTCACACTGAGATTCCTGGACATTGTCTGTGTCTARCACTTGGCAATAACAATACTGAAAGAAGGACTGGGAAAGCTCCATTGGACTTTATCCTATGTCCAGCTCCTCTGACCAGGCCAAACCTCTTCTGGCCTGGGTTCGAATGGACATTTAGAACAACTCAACCATAAAGAGCAAAAGAAGGAATTCTTTAGGAAAGCAGTAAAATTAGAAAGACAAAATGTTTCTGCTCTTCAGGTGAAAAGAATTAAACCAGGCAGCAAAGTCCAGCAGAGGAGCAGGAAAGGGGATGGAATGGGAGCATGATGTGATCAAGGGAGGCAGGAGCATCCAAAGGCTTCAGCTCTGGATGGTGTGTGCTGGAAGGGGACTCAGCCACTGTGCAAACTGGAACCATGGAAATCAGCAGARAGGCAAAAACCTGCAACACCTGCTCTCAGATGGAAGATTTCTGCAGTTTGTTACTCATTATTATAAAAGACACAGAGTTGTTTTTCTAAATATAGAAAAGCATACAGTAGAAATTACTACAAAGCACTCTCGTTTCCTTGGGTATAAATAAAGCAAGTCATGTTCCACTTTTTAGTGCAAATGCTATTTACAGCATCAGACCCTGTGCTAATTTTCACAGTTACACAACACGATACTGTTCCATCGAGTCAATAGGACTTTGGAAGTGTAAATGAGGAAAGGTCTCAATCSCAGCGAAAAATTAAACAGCCACAGGCAATTATTGTGAAATCAGAAAATGTAAACTACATATAAAATTGAGCTTTTTTATGTTGATAGTCAAAGAAAATAAGTGCAAATAGATCCTTTGGAAGGCAGGAGAAATAATTAATGATTACACTGTAGTTAAGCTGTTTATGTCTAAAGTATTAAGTACAATTCTTCAATATCTTAAGCCAGATTTTGATTGATTTTGCTACTGTAAAACATTCTGGTTTCTAAGCTACCAAACACTGCTGTTGTTGCTGTTGTTTTTGTGGGGTTTTTGTTAACTTCCATTTATTTTTATTTGCGAAAGAAACATATTTTGCAGCACTGTGGGCMTTACATCAATTTTTTCTTTCATAGTGATTCTAAAGCAACCTCTATACTAATGACATCTGRATTAAAAACATCAGAGCAAAAGATTTTTCACTCATAACCTCTCAGCAGACAAATAGATCAATAATCCAGAATTATTTGGCTCTTTCATAATTCCCCATATAAAATAACTACTTTAAGCTTGATGTAAGAGTAWGATGACAAATCCTGGCTGTTGTGGWAAGCAGCTGTTTGCTAAATCCATCTTCAACTCACTGCAAATGAAAATGTCATCTGTAAAGGTCTCTCATTTTTTTAGGATAATTCATCATAGTGATTAGGCACCTCCTGAAGCAAGACRTTATCGACTCCTGGTTTGGAAGAGTTAATTTGCTGTGCTGCAAACTGATGTGAAATGAAAGAATTGCAGGGAAAGAAAGTTTTGGCTTTGATATGAAAAATTAGCAGAATGAAACTGAGACATCAAAAGGAGSTTTTTATAGAAAACAGTCTGTAAAGCTGAATCTGAATCACAGAATCAATTAGGTTGGAAAAGACCTCTGAGATCATCGAGTCCAACCTGTGACAAATCCCCACCGTGTCAACCAGACCATGGCACTGAGTGTCACGTCCAGCCTTTCCCTAAACACCTCCTGGAATGGTGACTCCACTGCCTCCCCAGGCAGCCCATTCCAATGTCTAATTGTATATTCTGTAAATAGATTCTTCCTAATGTCCAACCTAAGCCTCCCCTGGAGCAGCTTGAGACTGTGTCCTCTCATCCTGAGTGTGTTTGCCCAGAAGAAGAAATAAAACCCCACCTGGCTGCACACCCCCTTTGTAGAGGAGCTGTAGAGAGGGGTGAGGTCCCCCCTGAGCCTCCTTTTCTTGTGCTCCAGACCCTTCCCCAGCTCTGTTCCCTTCTCTGGACAGGCTCCAGCCCCTCAAAGTCTGTCCTGAATTGAGGGGTCAGAACTGGACACAGGATTTGAAGTGTGTCCTCAGCAGTGCCCAGTACAGAGGGATGGTCACTGCCCTGTCCTGCTGCCACACCATTGCTGGCACAGGCCAGGTGCCATTGGCCTCCTTGGCCACCTGGGCACACCTGGCTGAAGCTCTGCCCCGTGTCCCTGTTCATTTCTATCACTCTGTTCCACAGGAGCACTCACTGAAATCCTGCTCAGGTCCTTCCTACACCACCTCCACCTGAGCCCTGGGGGAACAAACAGAATTCACCTCTGATTGGGAACAACAACTGATTAAAAGTGCTGCCTCTTCCTCCCATAGGTAAAGGGGTGAGCTCGGCCTCCAGACATTCTTTTTCTGGCAGATTTGGAGTTCCAGAGATTGAAAATCTTGTAGTCAATCTCTCCATATTTACAGCCTTTAAAGTGAACTGAAATAGATGGCAGAAGTGAAAAATAAGACTGACATAATAAATCACAATGATTTAYGAGCATTTAGGTATATGGGAAAATATACTCATTCCCATTTGTTTAAAAATAAATACATTACTTATTTATAGTCTTCATTCTCATGCAGCAGAGAGTGCTTTGGGGTTGTCTTGACAAATTGAAGTCATTGGATTTTACCAATTACGGAGTCAAATTCCTGTTTCCTTGCATGCCTGTATATGCAGAAGGATGAAATACAGATTTTAGATATTAAAAACATATTTTATCAGTCATCCTAATACATCCAACCAATACAAAATTAATCACTGATTTTTCCCTGTCTTTTCCTATCTAGTTTAAATGTTCAAAGGAATGATTTATGCTGCCATGTAGACATCAGTAACTAAATGTTTCCTAATAATTAGCCTGAATCTTGGTTTTTTTTTAAATTTTCATCTATTTCCTCTCATTTGATTTAATGAGTTGCCCTCTAGATCCCTTCTTAATGCAGTAGGGCTTGCTCAGCTTACATATTTCAGTTGTACATCAGTCTGGAATATTTAAACCTGTTTTAGRAGTACACAGAAGCATGTGGCAAATTTTGGGAATGGGATAACCAGGAAGCMCAATAAACATGATCAATATTCCCTTCTTTTGCTGACAATTTTAGTCTCTGAAACTGTAAAAACATAATGTTAAACCTTGGGATCCAAACCTCAGGGAGCTTAGTAACTCCATCTCACTCCTCCAGATACTGCTAATTAGGATAATCAGTAACAATTTCATGTTTGGGTGRTTTTTTTAAACATGTTTCTGATTAAATCATGACTTTTAACCCTCTTGCCAGTTTTCTGCTCTTTTGTAAAACCCCTAGTCATTCTGCTAATGAGGTGAAACTGAAATTGCTGTTTCAAATGTGATCACAAGTCTTGTGAAAACAAAGCAACACAGGCTGCTCCCATGCTGTCTCTGGTGCTCAGAACTGMATTATTTTGGGGTTTTTGGTATACACTTGCCTGATGCTGCTTCCAGGTTTCATCCAGCATTTCTGTCCCCAGGCTTGTCCCTCCCCTGTCCTTGATCACATCACCTTAGCAGGACCCAGTCACACCTGGCCAAGAGTGCTGCAATTTCTTGTTTTCAGTCTGCATTTGCATTATTGCATTATTCCTCTGGTGTTTGCATGTCAGAATTCATGTTAATTCTGGTAATTCATGATAATAATCAGCTTCCTTCCTTATTTCCTAAGTGACTTATCAGTTTCCTCCTTTTGAAATAATTACAGAAGTAGCTGGGCAAGGGGTGCATGGCTGGGAATACAAATTCTATGCAAAACTATTTATCAATTAAACAAATAAGTCTGAACTACAAAAGTCCACAAAAAGTCTGCRGGAAGACAGTCAGACCTATTAAACAGTGAAAGAACATTTCAACTGACCAAACTCCTCCAACAAACCCTGGACAGAAATATAATTTRGAATTACAGACATCTACTGTCAAGAGAAAATAACACAAGGCTGTGTTAATATAAGAAGAAAACAAYAAAGAATTTTGTAAAATTCTTGAGATAAAGAAGTTTCAGAGTTACAACCCCAAGTCTGGGCTTCACTCTACAAAGTGTTGTGTGTCACTTAGCAGAGAATGAAGAAATTAATTTACTCTGTTTTAATTAAATAATCTACAGGCATTTTAAACCATTAATAATTAATGTTTGGCTGAAAGTAACAGTAGGATTTTGAAACTTACGAAAAAATTTAAGGATATACAGTTCATATATTTGCATGATTAATTTATGGAGATAAAACAAGTATTTTCACCCCCTGGTCACAATAGTAGGAAACTACTTACTTACCTTTGCACAGTTCATTAATTTTTTTTTATTATTTGGTATTTGATTTTGCAAAATTGGATCTGGCACAAAAAATACCAAGACAAGTAAACAGGAATGCCAGACTGTTTTACTAGACATCATAGCAAAAGAATAACAGCAAATAATTTCATAGAGGATC
The DNA here is from genome assembly GCF_030028575.1 of Malurus melanocephalus. Classification (NCBI taxonomy): domain Eukaryota; kingdom Metazoa; phylum Chordata; class Aves; order Passeriformes; family Maluridae; genus Malurus; species Malurus melanocephalus. Next base: position 589,113 of record NW_026623580.1, on the reverse strand, counting down.
CTCTAAATGGTTTTGCAGGCCTCACAACAATCAAAAAATTGATGAAATGTTAAAAGAATCTGCATCGCTGACTAAGTAACAATAAAAGTGCTTGGGGGTTTTGGATATTTCCAGGTACTGGATTGATAAGGTTGGACCTGTTGCTGATCCCCAGCCCTGCCTGAAACCTTGTGTGCTGCAATGCTCATTTAAACAGCAGCCAGTCAGATACAGCTGCCCTGAGCTCATCCTGTCTTCTTCCYGATCCTGCTCAACCTTTGATGCTTTAAACATGATTTGCTTTAACCTTTTCCAGCTGCATTTCTATTGGGAAGATGTAATTATGTGCCTTTCCATTTTCTCCACAAGACTTGACCTGTTTGATTTGGTTTTCATGGAATATAATACCTTAGCAGTAGTGCCTTTTGTGGTCTCATTGTATTGAATTTAAATCCCATGGATGCTGATTCACACCTTGCAACCTGCACTGTGTGAGCAGCAGCTGACAGTGTTTGGCCTTAGTAATTATCACAATATGAATAATTGTTTATTTCCTGTGATACTCTTCAGGTGGATCAGCAAACTGCTCTTGCTTTCTGCACAGCCCCATGATCACACAACCAGAGTGGTTTGGTGTCGCTGTTGGCCAGACAGCTGACACAAAATAACAGACACAAAGACACACATATACACACACAAAAAGTGACCACTTTATTCTGGGACAGGCCTCTTTTATCCACTTTAGCAACCAGTGCATACATTTGTGTCACACATACATTGGTCAGTGAGGCTGTCACTTTCTACTCAACAGCATAGGATTGGTAGGTTTGCAAAAGCTACAGTATTAGTGATGTTTATAATTGTAAGCCACCTGCATTATCAATTCTACATTCCAATCTCTTTTTCTCAAGACAACTAAGGACGTGGCGTTTTTCTCCCATGCAAGCTGTTAACACTCCCTACACTTTGGGTTGGAAGGGACCTTAAAGATCACCCAGTTCCAAACCCCTGCCATGGACAGGGATAGCTTCCAGAATCCCAGGTTGTTCCAAGCCCCATCCGTTCCTGGCTTGGAACACTTCCAGGGATTGAGCATCCACAGCTTCTCTGGGCARCCTGTGCCAGGGCCTCACCACCCTCACAGGAAAGAATTTCTTCCTAAACTGACCCTTTTTCAGTTTGAAGCCATTCCCCCCTGTCCTGTCACTACAGTCCCTTGTAAAAGCCCCCCTCCAGCTTTCCTGTATCCCCTTCAAGCACTGCAAGGGGCTCTGAGGTCTCCCTGGAGCTTTCTCTTCTCCAGCCGAGCAGCCCCAGCTCTCCCAGCCCCTTTCACAGCAGAGATTCTCCAGCCCCGTAATCAACTTCATGGCTCCACGTCTTCCTTGTGCTGGAGGCCCCAGATCTGGACCACTAAACCTGCAGGAAAGATGCGACCAGAAAMATGGTCATGGGTGGAAGCAACACCTGGACTTCCCCTTTGGCAAGAGCAGGGTTTTACATCACCCCTGAGCAGGCAAATGTATCCTTCCCCTGTCTTCTGACAGGAGATTCCTGATCCCTTTGGAATCAGTGGAAAGTGCTTCACTGATTTCAGTACAACCAGTATTTGTCTCTATGAAAACACAATTACTATAGTTGGAAAAAATCCAAATATCATAAGTCACTAATAAAACATTTAACTTCTCAATGCTCCTATTTGGAAAAAAACCACCACCACCTTCTGAATTTGKAAAGTTCTACCTGCTGAACTGTGACACAGCAGTGCAAGCATGATTTATCATCTCATTAGCAATGTAGAGGAACAGAATATTTCCCAAAAACTGCTGTTTATACATGACATTATATGGCATGTCACAAATGCGCAGTCCCCAAATATTTCTGTTTACAAGCTGCCACATGGAGAAGCCAACTGGCATCTTGTTCAGATACTGATTTCTGACACGTGCTTTGTATACAGAAAAACCTGATTTATGAAATGTGAGATGGAAACTTGACAGGTTTTTTTCAATACACACAAAAATAATTGACAGCACATAAATCATGACAACATCCAGAACGCGCTTCGAAAAGCTTGAACTGCTTCTTTTTAAAATTGGCTATGATTTTGCAAAAATATAATTTTTTTAGTTGAATTGGGCTCAAATTCTTAYGATTATAATTTATACAAAAGATTTTAATAGGCTGGATGCTTGACAAAATAGGGCTGATAATCCAAGTCTGAGGCAGTAAGACTGTGAGTAAAATATGACAGTAAGGAGACAGAAAGGCTAAAGGCCACAGTCCCTCAATCCCTAACTCAGACACCATATGCACATCTCGGATATTTTAAAACATATTAACTATGGGCTAATACAGTGGCTAAAGTTCGTGTAAATTCTCAATTGACCTGGGTGGAGCTGTGCTAATTTACATTAGAAATAATAGAAAATTCTTTTAAAAAGACAAAACTACTGTTATTCTGTATGGTATAACTGTAGATCCTTTAAACAGGACATTTTCTCAAGCTAAAAGTTACTATGAAGAAGGATCAAAACTTTTTTTCCCTCCTTGGTTTTGATTTTCTTCTACTGTTTCCTTTCCTCCTTTTACCCTCAGCCTTCTTTTTCCCTCTCATCTGTTTTGTTTCAGAAAAAAGACTGCAGAAGAACAAATAAGGAGAATAAACAAAGATGAATATGGAAAGAGTTTATAATTTTTTAGTTTCACTGAAGATAAATGAAAATATAAAACAGGGAAGTTCCACAATAATATGTTGTCTTTCCACTAAGAATGACAATGGAAAAGGTTGATATAGATGAGGTAAGGTGTAACAATCTAAGATGGTGTCTTAGWCATTTTACTTTGTAATTTCTAAAAGTGACTCAGAACACAGAAGCTCAGAGTAAATTTCATCCCCTGAATCTGATGGCTTAGTCTGTCTGAAAAGAGAAAACATCTCCCACTTTAGGGAAAGAACAGAAAAAAGTGCCTGGAAGAAGCAGCTCTCGRAGCACCACAAGCAGCATCAACAATCAAGGAAAGTTCCAATGAGACTTGGTGGGCTCATTAGACAATCCAGAGTTAAGAAGACCTTGAAAGCTGAGATTGCCCATGTTGCAAACATCTTTCTTTAAGTGCTGAATAATCTTTAAAGWTGCCAATCTTCCTCCGTGACATGGTCTTCCTTATTGCTTAATCCTGGCTTTTATTTTCATCATTACCAACAACAGCAATAAGCATGGTAACAATTTACTATTTGTAATTACAATTTACTATTTGTTAATTACACMAAAAAATGCAAGAAAAATCCCTTGTTTTCTTTCCAAGAAGCCACAATTATAACTTAAATTTTATGTGTAATTCAATATGAGAGACAAATTAYGCCAGAAGAAAGGCACACACACTCTGTAGCCTCAGACTGACACCATCCAACAGCACCACACAAAACCTGGAATTCAGTTCTCTGGGCACTTTGGGAATGATCACCACCATCATTACACATAATGTTCTGACATTTCCCTACAGCAACAACATCACTTTTTTAACAGAAAAAGGCAACTGAGAAATGTCAGTGATGAGAAGTTCTCCAGATTTTAGAAATCACTTCAAGTAAAGCATTTGGTCTGTGATCCTTTGTGCCCCATGAGCCTGTTCTGCAAGGATTGTAACCCTGAGGACTCCTCCTCTTKGCTCCATGCATTACATCCTTTTCCATGAGGATCCTAATGCTTCCTGAAGGTCTGTGACCACCCTGCTYTCTGCAGGTACRTTCTCTTCATTGATGTTTGCTGGCWAGGATSTCTTTGCTTTTCCTGTGCTTTTGTCACAAGAGAATATTCCACATTCTGAAGCCAACTACTTCACTTGCAAAAATGTTACGTAGCTTTTCTAGCATCCAGTAGTGATTTCACTGTAGTAAATGCATTGTTTTCCCAATAAATTACTCTGGAAATTAACAGTTCTCTCCCTGACTGATGTGACTGTTGCTGACAGATTATCTGGCAATCTAGATGTCAAAATATTTTTCTTCAGTGTGTACTTGCAAACTATAAAAGTGACTGTCAGGATTTTGAGCTTGGATGAAGTTCACTTAATTTCAGAAAATAAACTGATTTTTATGTATCACATTCAGTCATTTTGTTATTGAAGGATAACTGAAATAAAGCGAGGGCAAAACCCCAGATGAGAAACAGTGACTATCTGTTTTTTTCTAAACCAAGACACTTTCCATTGAAAAGTCAGATTACCTATGAATAGGATTTAACTGTGGACTGTAGACAGGCAATGAATGAAGTGTCTGTGGTGGATGATGACACAATTTCTCTTGGACATGCTTTGCATCGATTTTAACAGTGTGACAAGGAAGAAGCCTGGAAAAACATACTTGTGGGGCACACGCATTTCCTCCCAAAAGAGTGATACATTTGAGTTAGAAAGTCAAAGGCTGAGCAGAGAACTGTGCAGTGATTTCTATTAGAAGGCTGCGGAGGACGGCCAAGAAATGACAAAAAGAACAAGAGCCATCCGAGAGCATGTAAATATGTTCATCTGGAAAGTTATTTTTAAAATACTGCTATCTATGWAAAAATAAACAGTGCAACCTTTAGCATGGGATTCAGGCTGGATAATCACCTCTATTCCCCCTCCATTTCTCATATATACAGGAATGAAAGTCTCCCCAATAACCTCTTGGAGGGCTATTCCTTCCAGACTTTTCTTCAAATGTAAAAAGAGTTGCTGTTGTTTTGTTGAAGGATTGTGCCCCAGACYGTGATATACAAAATCATATGAAAGCAAAAGATGGTGGTGAGAGAAACTTCTCACAGGGTGCCTGCTCTGCTTCTCCCTACATTAACTGTTCGTGCAATTCCTCTTTTCCTGGGGAATTTGAAACTGTGTCACATCAGCAGCACCCAAACATGCTGCTGTGGCAAAACTCCTGGCTCAAGTTTGTGCTGCAATGGCTCCCTGGTACATCCAGAAGCTTCTGTGCACATGTGCCACACATTTGATGGGATCAGGGTTTTGACACCACGTTGTGTAGCATGATGAGGACAATTAGGAAAGGCGATGATCAGAGTTCTGCCRTTGCAGGTTGATTGTTGTTCCCTGCCTGGATCGCAGCCCACGGTGGGGCTGGGAATGAGCCAAGCGAGGTGCTCTGCTAGGTCCCAATCTCCTCCTGAGGAGAGGAAAACAGATTTTCCTGAAAAGTCATGAAGAAATATGACAGGAAGCCTTTAATGATCTACTTCAGAGATAAGACAAAACATTGCTGGGTATCTCTTTATGACTAAATATCTTTTGTAATTGTTGGACTCTGTCCTAATTGGCTTTGATACATCAGAGGCCTGCTTTGTGAGCTGTTTGGTTAAAACATGTTGTTCTGTTCTGCTTCCTTTCAGATGGTCTGTGGATAACATTATTAGGCTTACCTTTTTGTTCATTCACTATAGCATTTCTATGCTAGTAGGACATCACACACATGCTCTTAATTTGATTCAATCTCTAAATAAACTGTCCAACTTWAAAAATGAGATTTATCTCATTCTATTTTAGTACTTGTGCATCCACTGATTGCCTGAAAGATTTATCTGGTTTATTAAAGCATGGGTATATTTGAATTTGCATTTCCCTTTTCCCTAACACTTTTATTGAAGTGTCCAGTATTTCACTAGAAGTTCTCCAACTAATTTTACAGATAAGTTAAAGAACTAATTCTATATTATTATTTTCAGATTTTCTGTCTTCACTAGGATCCACAAACTGATCCTATTTTTGTCTTGAACCCCTCGGCTCTTTGCAATTAATACCAAGATCCAAACTGCTCTCTCTTGTACCTTCCACAGCAAGAACTTATTTATAGCACTAGCAGTTTAGTTAAAGTAAAACTCTGCTGAAAGTGGAGGATGCAGTTACCAAATTCTGAGGATAAAAGTGAGAAGCAGTTGTACTTCTTGGAGGAATTAAAACAGAATCTGATACAAATCATAACTCACAGGGCAAGCTAGATGATGGCTGCAAATAATCTGAATGATGGAGCCCACTGACATGGCCCAAGGTAAGAGCTGTGWATTCTTTAGAGGAGGTGTGTGTTATCTTTGAACAGAAAAAGATGTCATGAAGTAGAAAACARCCAGAAAAGCGATGGAGTATTTTTCTAGAAAACACCCAGAACTCTGAACTGCAACCCTTCTGGTTTTCTTCATATTTCAAACCTACTCAGTCCTTTCTGCACAGGAATATGCCTCCGTGGACTCCTGGTGAAGAGATACGTTTGTGAAGAAACAACTTCAATAAATTTAATTTACTAAAGAAACCTGTCTGCAAGACCATGTAACTGTTTACATCAAAAGGAGTAACAATGTTTTAGAAAAATAATCAGAAATTTCCAAAAAGCAGAACTTCATTTATCTCTGAAATAAAAAGTTAACCAATTTCCACACATTGCAACAAATAAGTCTAAACACTTCAATTTCCTCAATATATTTTTGGTTTCATTAAATTTTACTGAGCTAAATCTTACGTATTTCTCATCAATATAAATTTGGCCAATCTGCAAAATCTGAAGTACTCTCCCTGATGCAATTTTACTAGTTACTCTGAAGTCATTAGCTGGTATTATTCTTCCATTTTAAATACCCACAGGCATGATTCTAATTTCGAGTACAACAGTTAGGCTTCTAATACAAACAATTACATGTTCATGGGGAAAAACTTTCTGAATGCTGATGTAGAGGAGGAATCACAGTGCACGTATTAAGGCTGCAAAGCAAGGAGAYAGAAGTTAAAAGTTTAATTTTTAATCTTTAACCCTCATGGTCTTTATTGCTTATTAATTGTTATTTTAAACACTATTCTGAATGGACATCTGTAATTCCTAAGCTTCTCAATAAGCACAATGGAAACATTTCAAAGCTGGGCTTAAGGAGTGGTTAGCTCAGGAAGATAATCTTTATATTTCTAACCCTAAGAATAACATAAAARACACAAATTCTTTCCTAAAAGTTTCTGTAAACAGTGACATGAAAAAAAGCACATGAACAGTAATCAGATTTTTAAAAAATGATGTTTTTTTTAGAATGTAAGAAGAGTGCAAATTATTTTCCTATATAATCTACCAGTTTCATCAGTTGTAGATTATGTTTCTTTTTCTAGCCTTGCCAGCTGTTTAGAACTTGCTCCTTTTTGTCCATGCTCCACTGGGAAAGAAATGTGTACACAGGTAATGCAGCAAGTGTTATCTGGAAAAATGAGTTATTCCTCCTTCTCTGTGGATCAGGGGTTTGATTCCCAGCAAGAGCTTCTCCATCAGTATGAGAATAGCAGAGAGATCATGATAAAGACCAACTGCAATTTGTCCAATTTTTCTAACTTMAAATCCAACTGGCTACCTAATAAACAATTTCTCAGAGGTAGTAAGGAGTTAGTAGTAGGTCATTTCTATGGCTCATAAGCTTTTAGATGTAACAGGTTTTCCTAATTTTTAACTTGGTTTTATTACTGTGATARCAATCTGCAGTCAATCTCACAAGAAGCAATCATTTCACTGTGCTGGGCAGCCGTACACCAGCTCCTCAGGCACTGCTAGAACAGGCTGAATGTCCTYACAAAAGAGTCTCAAGATTCTTCACAGCAGCTGTCAGCAACGATGCAAGATTTATTAACAAGACAAGATTTAATTGAATTCAGTATGCTACTCAATAATGCAACCACTGTATCATCCATTCTGGCATTTCATTTCACATTAAATTGATGTTATTCTTAAATATTTTTCAGTGTACCACAYAATATTTCAAAGGAATAATGACCATAAAAATTGTCTGGAAGTGGTTTTCACCTCTCTGGAAGTTTCTGGGGGTTTATTTGTTGTGAAGTTTATTCTGCTTGGTTTGTTTTGTTTTTTTGGGGGGGATTTTTTTGGGGTAGAGGCTGGTTTGTTTAATTTTTTTAAATGGATGTTATTTCAGTAACTTTGCCTCACTTTCCAGCATGGCTTTGCAAACAGTTGAATCAGTGTTGCTGAGGGATGGCACAGGGTAACAGTGGCTGGGAGGGGACTGTCACAAGTGGGGGTTGCTTTTCCCACATGAGCCCTTCTTCGGTACCATCATTTTGGTTACCCAGCTGTGTAATTTTTGACAAAGCGCTGGCACAGTCATTTGTTTGGCTAAGACTGGGGAAAAAAACCAAACCAACCCCAAACCATGTCATAATTTATGCTTTTTTGCCAGACACTTTGTCATATTAATAGGACATTCATGTTCTACACATTTACTGGAAAATTATGACAGGGACAGAAAGAAGAGCTGGAGTGACTGGTCAAGAATTCAGCTACAGAAAAGGCCTCTGTTCAACCAGAGGTCAAATCCACCTCCTGCACTTGGCTCTCCTCCCCTCGTTCACAGAAGCACAGAATGGGTCAGGCTGGAGGAGAYCCCACCTCCCTGCTCAARCAGGGTCAYCCCAGAGCACRTGGCACAGGATTGTGTCCAGATGGCTCTGGAACATCTCCAGTGAGGGACACTCCACACCCTCTCTGGACAATCTGTTCAGTGCTCTGTCATTGCAAAGGAAGCTCTTCCTCACATTCAGGTGGAACTTCCTGGGCACAGCTCCTGCCCAATCTGTTCAGTGCTCTGTCATTGCAAAGGAAGCTCTTTCTCACATTCAGGTGGAACTTCCTGGGCACAGCTCCTGCCCCTCGCCTCCTGTCCCATTGCTGGGCACCACCAGCTGCTGCCAGGATCTCCCTTTCTCATACAGCACTAAACCACCCACCCCTGGCAGGGTTTGGAGCCAAACCACTCCACCTGGGAGACAAAAACTGTGATCCTCCTACTTGTATTTCCCATGGGTTTTTTACTTCTGACAAGAAGCACCTACATTGCAAAATTAATAATCGTAAATAGAGATGAAAAAATTCAGTTGATTCATAAAAGAGGCTTAACAGTAGYTCTGTTGTTCTTCACTAATCATATATATTGTATTCAGTTATGTTTTCAGAGAGACAGAAGCATAAATAGTGCAGGATGACTTACATAGAATGGGTTGATGTGACAGAAACCAGGAACAACACTGAATTTGCAAGAAAACCTGTGTCTTGCCCAATTTTCTGAATAAAGGAACTCTGATAAGCATTTAAAATTTGAAAGCTTATTTGGACTGATCCATTAAATGTAGAACTTGATCTTTACGAGCAGAATTTCTTCGGAACATATTCCAGAATCTGCAGGTTCAGGTCCTTGAGATGGTGGGATTATTGATTAGAAATGTGCCTGCACTGAAGGAATATGTAATAAAACCAAAACCAACCACTTACACAAAAAAACATCCCCCCCCCAAAAAAAAAAACCACAAACAAACAAAAACCAAACCAAATTACATGATTGACAACAAAATATTTAAAAATCACATATTTGTCCTCTTTTCTTTATAGGAAACAACTATAACCTGAACAGGACCAATATAAATTTCTTAAGATTATACCTCAGTCCTTTTTTATACAATTACCCTTGGGAAGATAGGTATGCAGGCACTTTCAAACTTTTATGTCTTTAAAATAGTGCAAATTGCCTCATTACTTCCATGGTCTCTAGACCAGATTCCAGTAACTTGGATGCCTATGTGTAAGCACCTGAGTTCATCAGGGGATGTGGATTTTTTTTTGATTGAGAGGAAGGAATATTAGAGGAACTTTCTTCTCACTGATACTGGAAGCCACTGGACAAGTATTTTGTTATATGAAGATTTAAATTCATAAGAGTGCAATTTTGTGTATCCACTACTGCCAGAAAAAAAAAAAAGCTAAGTTAAGCATATGAAAGCTTTGGAAAACATTGCAGATTCTCAGTGAAGCTTGCCTTTGCTGCCCCATTTCCCAATAAACTTTTGTCCCATTGAGACCAATGGCAATTTTCTCCCTCTCACTCAGCTTTCAGCTTGGGATTATATATCCATTGAGAAAAAAAGTTTTAACTTTCCTCACAAGAGTAAACCATCACAGGACTCATTTACAGACAAAAAACCAAACCAAAACACCATTAGAGAAAAGCCCACAGAGTGACTTCAGTAGTACTGAGTATGTTTATGTAAATACAGAACTGTAAACTTCCAAACAGAAACCAAACTGTATCTTGAGAAACTGTAAGATGGGAAATTCTCCCAACCATTGCTAGGGATTTCCTGTTTCACAGGTTCCCAAATGAAGTGCAGCTGATGGGTGGGGGAAGCAAGGAAAAATGTACTTAAAAGCAGGGCTAGCTTTAGGTTTTGTGAATGTCAAGCTGATGGTAGAAGCTCCTTGTCTTCCTCACAGCACTCTRGTGGTTGCAGCTCTGTGAGAGGCCTGGTCCAACTCGTATTGACTTTCAGAAGAGATATAGGAGCCCCTAGAGAAATTCTAAACATAATCTGCCTCTTGATAATAACAAACTTAAGAAAATAAAAAAACAGGAAGAAAAAAACCCAACAAAACCCCAAACAAAACAACCCCCCCAATAAAACCCCAAAACAAAACAAATCCCCAAACCCAAATAGATCTCAGTTTGATGTTTTGCTTATCTTCCAGTTAGATATGATGAACACATTTATATGCTGAGTACAATCCAGTCTGTTTCATACTCATTGTGTTCCATACACCACATTAACACAATGYCACCTCATTTCGGGAACATTCAAAAATATAAGAGTTGCCTGACAGCAACTAAGTCTTCAGATTTAAGCATGATGTTTTATTTCATTTGAAATGCCCTGACTCACCCATTGCTGTAAGGGAATCCTGGACTATGCTTAGACAGGGATGGAGAACTGTCATTCCTCRTGTTTGGTAAGTGCAAACTTAGCAAAGTAAGCTTCTTGAGCTACTGCTTTAACTCTGACCCATGTCCCAAAACTGCTTCTGCTGCTTGCACCTTTAAAACCCTCATCTGTGCACTATTACAAGATTTAATACCTACCATTGCTTCTGCAAAATACCTGATTTCAAAAGAAATTGCACAGGCAGATGTTGTAGGAAATGGACAGGGAAGAAAGACTACAACCAAAATAGTATTTTAGATTGGTTATTGAAGATTTAGTCCTTTTAGAAATCCACAAAAATGTTTAAAAAAGCAACATACACAACAATTGAGTCTTTTAAAGTAAGTAATTCCCAGATACTTTCTCAAAAAGATTTGTGCATGAAACACTGAATTAAATCCAGTAAGAGCATGTGACATCCTCTGCTCTAGGAGAAAAACAAAACCACCAAATAATAAAGTATTTTGGATAATACTGGATTTTGTCCCAGGATTTACAGAAGTTAACAAGATATCCATTCACCTGCTTTGCTGCGCATCAGGATTGGCTCTTTTCAAATGTTTACACAAAACCCCCCATAATTTTGCTCAGACCTGGTTTAGAAAGGTGATKTACTTGTTTTTCACTTCCAAGCCAGAAAGCCAGTAGGCTACAAAGTTATCAGTTATCTTAACTAATGTTAAGTCAGTACATATAAAAACCACTATAGAAACACAAAGATGGGATATTTTTCCTCTTCTTTACAGCATTTGCCCAATTCTATTAAGTTACAATTGTCAATCTGAAAACAAGTTAATATAAACACAAATTTTATTATCAGCTTCTCAACAGACACATCAAATTCCTCCACAGAGGCAAATGCAAGAAATCTCAGTTTCTCTGCACTGTTTCAGAAGAGCAGAGAGCCTTGTTCAGGATCATCTCCTGTCAAACAGGTGATTTCTTTGGAAGGTGACAATTCATAAGKTGCCACATCTAGATCCTGGAGGGAGATCATTCACCTACCCATCTGCCAAAACTATTACCATAAACAAAGGCATTCCCACATTTGGAATACACACCAAAGACACATTCAAAAGTGCTAGAGGTGGGATGCACAGGAACAATTGAAAAAAAAAAAAGATTAAAAAACCTACTAACAGAAGCACTTGAAAGGAACCACTTCCTGGACAAATATAATTTTTCACATTATTTATTTTTCCAACCCAGCAAAAACTGTCAGTTAGTATAACATAGACCTATATACTGCAAAAATACAATAAAGCTCTTCTAACAGCCATTTCTTCTAGTGGTAGAGCTCCAGCAAACGGGTCACTGTGTTCATGCTGGCATGCAGAGAACTTGTCTCTGTCACATAGCTAATCCTGAGAACACCCAACCCCCCTGCCTTCTGAATTTCATGGAACAGCTCAGAAAACAGTTAAGGTCATGACAAAAAGTCATGGTTTTCCATGTTTAGACTGGATTGGTGACATGTTGCTGCAAAGGTATGAATACTATTGCTTACCTGGAGACTGCATGGACTTCTTATGACCACAAATTACCACTTAAATGCCAGATGAATTCCAGCATTARGCCTTTCAAAGACAATCCAGGTTTCAAAGTCAAGCTAACCAAGGACAGCGGGCAAAAGACAAAAATGCTTACATGATTCAAGCAAGATAGAACAATGATAATTAGGTCTATAACCAAAGCATTTACCTTTTTTAAAACTTTTAATTAAAAGCACATTTTTTTTTTCTTTATAGGAATCCATTTCCTAGACCAGTTCACTTTTATTCTCCTTACTACCCAAACTTAGTAAAGTATTTCTGAGATTAAAGAGTCATTTTCCATCAATGCAGTGATGAACCAGTATCAGGATGACTTTTTTCCTGTTTTCAGTAACTCTTCTCCTACACATGTATTGATTTTCCTTATTGCCAGCAAAAGCATCTGCTTTTTTTTTTTTTTTTTTTTTTTTTTTTTT